>NC_134484.1:461938412-462140912 GCF_040206685.1 Ascaphus truei | reverse complement strand
GGAACCTCACGGGTGGAAGCGCTGCACTGTGCACCCCAATCTCCCCACTAGCATAGGCCCAGGTCTGCTGTGAGCTGACAGATTAGCACCATAATGTCCGAAGCATACAAATATTTCCTTAGGGGGGAAATGATGCTACATAGGCAAAACAAGTTGCATGTTAAAAACCAGATTTATAGAACACAGCAGCACAATTAACCATAAGGCTGAAGAAACAGGTTTAATTAAACATTGCATTGACTATAAACATACTGTGGCATCACTAAGAATAATGGGAATTGAACACATACAGAGAGTAACTGCAGGCATTGAAAAAGACACCTCATTATTATAAAGAGAAGCGTTTTGGACATACAGTAGACATTAGACGCGGTATATCCAAAGGGTCTAAATGATTATATGTCACTGAATTCCTTCCTCACAAAGCAGGTGATTCACTGGTTCATTGCTGCTGTTGCTGCTGGCATCTCAAACTTATGGCTGATAAAGGTTGGTGCAACTCTGGGGTTATCAATGAATAATGAAGAATATATTTAGAAAAAACAGACCTAGTGCTATGCAAACAACTATACGTTTGCCTATAACAGGTACTACTAATGTGTGCCTGTATGTAGGACAGTCACGCTAGCCCGGATGGCTACTCTTACCCTCAATAACATACCCCTTCACACATATGTGGGGGGAGAAGGGGGGGAGCGAAGCAGGATAGAGGTCCCTGTAGACTAGTTATTGGGGGTAAGATTCTAGTGGGCGCAGTGTAATATACATACCATGTTCCAGTCCCATTAGTCATATACTGACTTTTCTTGAGGTTTTGCTGCTGCCTGTTGGTTTAACTTAGTTTACCATAGCTGTAGCCATCAGGGCTAGTGTGACTGTCCTATATACAGGCACACATTAGTAGTACTTGTTATAGGCACATAGCACTACAGTGCTTCATCAATTTAATATATTTTTAGATATTTTTCATTAGTCACATTGTTGGGTCCTCATCTATTAATGCACATCCATTAAATCTGATTTTAATATTACCACATTATCAAATTCACGATATCACCAGGACCTTTTCTCTATCACCAATTTTCTCAAAAGCGACAGTTATAGACAAGGTATTTGTTTTCCCCAAACAAGCATTGAGTGTATGCTACAGGGACCTTGTCTGCTCGGAGTGTCTGTGCTCTGCCCAGACACCTTTGTTTTGTTGTTAGAGAATTAAGAGGTAGGTTTTCTAACAGCTCAAACACTTTGTCACTTGCCATTTATTCCAATACCAGATTAAGAAACGAAGATGCAAAGGGGAGCCAATTCTAGGCTTAAACCTGGAGAATGCTTTAATAAATCGTATAACTGGGTCTAAGCAAAAAACACCATAAGATAAGATGCATATACCCATATATGCTAAATTGTAATGGGAAAAAAAGGGTGCTCAAATACAAAAGTCTACATCCCACATTATCCAAAATATAGAAGTACTCACAGCAGCACTAGGGATAAGCATATCAATGAATAATTACCCACGTCTTCAGAGAAGCAAGGTAGATGCAACAAGGATACTTATATTCATCATAACAGACAATTGCAGAAAAACAAGAGGTTTTGAGTCCATAATCATCACTGGGTATACTTGCTCCTACCATTGTTGAGTACTCCTGCATAACCAGGTCATTGGAAGCAATAGACTGCTTTAGTAAAGCCCCCATCACTGAGACTTGAACCTATAAGTAAAATTCTTTCCTTCTTGTAACAAAATGTCAATCACAGGTTCTAACTTACCTCTCGACATCTGGCTCTCAAACTCTAGGTGGTTAGATGGAGTAAAGCTGGGTGTGGAGTTGGTCCCTTTTTACAGACTTAATCAAAAGGAAAGTCCCAAGTGATGTTCATTGCATTTCAGCAAAGTGCTTGAGGACCTGCATGCTAGTTTGAACAATAGTGTGGAATCTTGCAGTTGGACCTCAATGTGATCAAATCCAGAGCTGGACTCCAAACAAAATTCGGACAATTTCCATTTGCTCAGGGAAATCTTATTGCGACTTATCTGCCATCACATTCTCCTTCCCAGCAAATGTGAGAGAGTCCAAAGAGGGATCTGGGGTTCAATAAAAAGCTTTACGCAAAATGCGTAGGTGGTACTCTGTACCTCCGTTATATTCATGACCGAATAACTAGACATTTTTATGGGAGTCACCCTCTATCTCCAGCATTATCTGATGCTGCGATGCACTTCCTTGTTTTTTCGTCATCTTTCCCAGCAATGAAAGCTGCAGAGATTTCAGGGATATTTTTTTCTCCCATGCCATGATCTTTGATGTTCCTCTTAACATCACAGTACTTCTTATACCTTTTGATAGTTTATGTGCATAACTGCTGCCCCATTATCGGTCCTAAATCTTAGAGGGAACTCTTTGATACTACCATTGAAGCTCTTAATGCATTTCAATATTACTTTTTAGTGGAGATCATTCCCAGACAGAATTCCATCTCTTAGATTCCAGATCCCCTTGAGCAACTGAATCTTCATCTATGCAGATTTGCATCAACAGTCAAAGGGATACACTCTGTTAAAACTAGTGAAATTCATCTCTCTAGATTAGCCATCAATTTAGACTTATCCTGGCTTCTTTTCAAAGACAAATTTCCTGACTTAAATTCCTTAAATCGCTGCTCAGAAAAGCTAGCAGATTTCCAAAAAAAAAAGCGTTCCAAGTTGGGGGCTGCACCGATGTGGTTCAAACGTCTGGCAGATCTAAGTTAGGATGGCAGAAAGGTACCCTCAAATTTTCATTAGATTCGGTCACGGCGTTTGGCCTGTGGAGAGAGAACACATGACCAAAAGATCACATGAAAACAAACACACAAAGTGGCCACAAAGTCCAGTTGATGTCTTCGCTTTGCCTGCTCGCTCATCCAAAGAAAGTTTGCTACATTCTTCATGAATTTTCAGACAGTATTGCATTTTTTACACAGTTGTTGCTAAAGGTTACATTGCTTGAAAATTAACTACATCTCACTAGTTTTAACTTTTTTTTTGTCAGCTATTTTGCCAGAATGTCAGCAATTTAATCAGTTTTACAAGAATTTTACAACATTTTGTGAAAATGGAAGTAATAGGCCGCATATAAAGGGCCAATTCTCATTGACTTTTAATACCTGGCAAATTTTGGTGAAGCTTGCCAATTTATGCATGCAGTACATTTTCACTAGAAAGGGGTAACTTTGGCAAAATGGTTGCACATTTACAGTATATACACAAACCGGTTTATGGAAGAGGTGTCAGCAGCCAAAGATCTCAACCACAGCAGATAATGATTGTGCAGGCGCACAGGGCTAAAAGAAACAAAAGAGAGTAAGGGGGAGCGCAAATGTACAGATATACAGACATTAGTGGATTGGCCAATAATATAACTGAACCACCATATACACAGATAAATGCACATGGGCTAGAATTGCCACAGTCAATGCACTTACATGATGGTGTGGGTAAAGATGGTGGTATATATAAAAAATGCTACTTACATGGCCATGTGTAAGCCAAAGGTGCTTATAGGTTTCTTTACTTTGTCACCATGCCAATTTAGAGTTTCAGTTGAGTCTCCGGTGGGGTGCTTCCCAGGGTGAAGGCTGTCAAATCACCTCGTCATGGGAGGATCTCCCGAAGCCATTAAATGTGCATAGATAATGGCTTTGGGAGATCCTCCAAAAACACTCACATGCTCCCAAAGAATAAAAGGCATATAGACCACCCAGGATCTGAAGACTGACTCCACACAGGCTACATTATTAGCCAATCCACTACTGTCTGTGTATCTATACATTTGCGCTCCCCCTTACTCTCTTTTGTTTCTTTTATCCACATGGGGATCCTGGAAAGATCCTTGGGGTTGAGCAGCAGATATTGGATCCCGTCGTAGTGCACCAGCATTGGGGTGCATGTAGGGGTCCTCTATAATGGTAGTATCATACCCGTTTTGTATTTATGTAGCGCACTTTCCCCCACCCCCTGGAAGATATGGTGGCTATGGTGTATGTGGGTGGTGCAATACCTGTGGCTCACAGGAGGCCTGAGCCTCCGCTGCTGGGAGACTGGGGTATACCCGTGTCGGGAATCGGTAGCACCTCCACCTGTAGGGGAATCTACAATGTGGAATGACCCTGTTACAGGACACATAAGAAGTAAACACTCATTATAATACAACGGTTTACTATATACACCATCAAAATATACGGTACCAGCCCCACCAATTTGGCCACGCACGGCCATACCTTCCAACACTCGGTTCCCCTCCACCTAATGGTCACCTAGGGGCCCTTGGGCACCCAACCACACCAGTGTCCACAAAGAGCCACCTGCCCAACTGTGTGAGACAGCGCTGCCCCACTAAGGTGTAGAGTTGGTGCACGTGATGAGGTGAGGTACCTGCCAGGTGTTCCAGCACCTGGGCACACCGATGCAACAAGATGGGATCCACAGATCCAGAGTGGTGAACCGCGACACATCCGCGTCTACAGTAGGTGGGTCCCGCGTGGATGGTACCACCTTTGATAGTCTGTAGTTGATGGGTGATCTGGTCCCAGATCACCTAAGGTCAGTGCAGCCACGTCCTTGCCAGATCCCTATCACTTGCGCTACAGGGGCAGTGCCCCTATTTCATGGGCCTGTCCCTGCAGCAACAACAAACTGAAAGGCGAGTCGGGACCTAACTGGGGCCTGAGGGGGTCTCTGGCCTTGTGCAGGTGGGAAATGTAGTCCCCTGCGGATTCCTATGGTGGAGGGCCGGCGCAACTCTACACTCTCTGCGCATGCGCGAGCTCTCTGATCCCCACCGGGATGTCAGAACCCCTGTGTGCCTGTCTGTCATGGTGGCCCCTGACAGCCGGGTTTGCCACGGAGCCTCCAGAGCAATGGAGTTCCCTCTCTCCCTCTGCACTCAGCCACTGCACCACATAAACTTCCCCCATCAGCGCTACCCGCCAGGAGGTAAGGAGACACGAGGAGACCTGGCTACATCTATATTTTATATTTGTATCACCTTTTAGAGAGAGCACCCTAGCACTTCCTTCGTCACATAGCACAGGGCTGAAAGACAAAAAATGTCTGTTGATATACACTGGCGACCAACTTTATTCTTACTTGGCTAGCTCTGCGAATTTCAGAGTATCCCGGTGATGTGCGGTTTTGTATAATTTTCTCCCGGGGTATATAGCGTTATATTCGCGGCTGTGATTTAAGCATTTTATTCCGGCTGGCTGCAATACTGCAATGCCGTGTAAAAACGCATGGGGGCGTTTGCGAGCTGTTGTCTTTGAAGCCGAGAAATTCATGAATTGTAATGCAGTATATACTGTATATATACAGTATATACTGTATAACAATAACCCCTATAACCCCTAATATACACATACAGTACTGTATATGCACATCAATGATACTATAGGCCGTCCCCTGGTGAGATGTGTTTGCAGCAGAGAGAGAACCGCTGCTCTCTCTGCGCAAACATCGGCACATTAAAAATTATTTAAAATACATTTTTATTGATAGTGTAGATGTGCAGGGGGTCTCCGGAGCTGAACCGCATTGGTTTCAGGTCGGGGGACCCCCTGCTCCCCGAGATACAGCCCCCTTTATGAGGTGCCGGTATCCCTCTGCTTGGTTTAAAGGTCCCGATCACGTGACCGCGTCCTGTAAACCAAGCAGAGGGATACCGGCACCCCTAAAGGAGCCTGTATCTCGGGGAGCAGGGGGTCCCCGGACCTGAAACCAATGCTGTTCAGCTCCGGAGACCCTCTGCACATGTACAGTATGAATAAAAAACATATATAAATAAACACTCGTTCCTTACCTTAGCGGCAATGTGCTATGGTAATGAAGCAGCATTTCTGTATTTTAATAATATTGTACAGTGAGCAGGGGGTTCCCTGAGCCAGAAATTAATGCTCAGGGGACCCCCTGCTCCTGCACAATATTATTAAAAATACAGAAATGCTGCTTCATTACCATAGCGGACAGCCGCTAAGGCAATGAAGGGGTTAACTCACCGTGCCCGCTTTATTGTGGGTAGCGGGGGTGGGTGAAGGGGGTATTTGACCCTTGGTGTGAGTTTAGGACTTGCGGGGGGTTGCGGGTGCACTTAACCCTTTCACGACCGTAGCAGTTAATATATTTAACATTTATTTATTAATTGTGCTGCTGCTGCTGTGTGTGAATTTTTTTATTGTGGGTAGCGGGGGTGGGTGAAGGGGGTATTAGCCCCAACGGTGGTTGTTTAGGGCTTGCGGTGGGGTAGCGGGTGCACTTAACCTCTTCACGACCGTAGCGGTATTAACTGCTACGGCCGTGAAGGGGTTAAGTGCACCCGCAACCCCCCCGCAATTCCTAAACTCACACCAAGGGCCAAACACCCCCTTCACTCACCCCCACTACCCACAATAAAAAAAATTCACGCACAGCAGCCCCACAATTAATAAATAAATCTAAATAAATAAATACATGAAGATAAATAAATATATATGTATATATATACACAGTATATATATAATAACAATCCCTATACATGTACAGTATATACTGTCATTTATACATGTCATTTCCCAGAATCCCTTGCTGCAGTGGAAGTGCTGTATGCTGGGTGATAATGGGGAAAGGCGGGGTTGCAGACCTGCCTAAGACATGCAGATGAGCATACAGTTATATTTGCATATATATATAAATATATATACAGTATATATATATATATATATATATATATATATATATATATATATATATATATATATATATATATATACACACAGTATATACACACACATGATGAACCAATATACAAATAAATGTAGAATGGTTATCAAAATCATACTGTCCTACAAATAACGCTTCTCCATACAGACAATAATAATAATAATAATAATCCATTTAATAATCCTAACTGATCTTACAATATAAAACCTCACATTCCAATCCATACAGTACATTGCATTTACATTGTATAAATGATGCATAAAATCTATGCACCATATACATTCTGCAAATGAATGTTAACAATATCATTGCAAGCTACCAGTAAATACAAACACTTCCAAACAAGTCAACTATTTTAACCAATTAAGTAAACAAAAATCAATATATACTGTAAGTACCAACCAGAAAACACAATTTAAAACCAAAGCTAACCCTTACAATACCAAGGATTACATCTATCTAATTGTAAAAAACATTATACATTATACACACATTGAAGCATTGCAATAAACAACATACAGTACAGTACATCCCCTGTATCTCCCTGCCTTCAGTGTAATCTGTTTAAAGCCCCCTCCCCCCTAATGTTTCTGTTAAATCTCTCTGCCTTCAGTGTAATCTGTTTAAAGCCCCCTCCCCCCTAATGTTTCTGTTAAATTTCTCTGCCTTCAGTGTAATCTGTTTAAAGCCCCCTCCCCCTAATGTTTCTGTTAAATCTTTCTGCCTTCAGTGTAATCTGTTTAAAGCCCCCTCCCCCCTAATGTTTCTGTTAATTCTCCCTCCCTGCCTGTATTGCTGTGAGTGCAGTATATGTAAATGTGGGGAGGGGGAGTGGGTTATAACCCCACCTCCTTTACTGTGGTCTGTGTAAAGCCCCCTCCTCCTAATGTTCCTGTTAAATCTCCCTCCCTGCCTGTATTGCTGTGAGTGCAGTGTATGTAAATGTGGGGAGGGGGGACCCGATGTGCATACTGTGAGGTCTAACCACCCTCACCCCCTACCCACATACCGTTACCCCCCCCCCCCCCATGCTGGCCATGGCCCCTCCACTTCTGCAAAACAGACACAAAAATTAAAACATACAAAGTAATGTCCCCTAACCACTTAATCACCATAGCGGTTATTAACCGCTACAGTCATTAAGGGGTTAACCCACCCTCACCCACCACTCGGGATGCCTACATACCCTCCCACACTAACCCCCCCTCCGTGAGGCCTAACCACCCAGTACCCACAAGGGAGGCCTACCCACATACCATTGGGGAAACACCCCCCTCCACCCCCAGTACCCACAATAAAAACAGTACAGTGACACACAATAAACAGCATTATATTTATTAAATACATTACCCACCCCCTGTGCCCCCCCATAAATACAAGATTTATTCTTTTACATACAGGGTTCATAACGCAGCCCCACGCGAGTCCCCGGTGGGCTGGCAGGGCACCTGGACAGACCTACAGTTTACCAGCAGCCCTATATACACAGGTTCTGGAGGCCTGCTGGTGGATCCCGCCAGCACCATGGCCCCCAGGTGGTCTCCTTGGGTCACCGTGGGCCACAATTGGGTCCCCACTGTAGGCCCGCGGATGTCTGGGAGCCCCGGGTCAGACCCACAGGTGTCTGCGGGGCCTCGGGTGGTTCCCTCGGGGGTCTGGGGAACACACGGGTGCTCACTATGGGTCCGTGGTGCCCCCACAGAAGTGGGACCACACATCATCATCCCCGCACCTACGGGTCGGCGGTGCCCCCACAGAAGTGGGACCACACATCGTCATCCCACAGACTACGGGTCGGCGGTGCCCCCACAGAAGTGGGACCACACATCGTCATCCCCGCTTGTGTCACCCGTGGAACCACCAGCCTGATACCCTTGGGATACCCGAAGATACCACAGGTGGTCTCCAGAGGTCCCACGCAGAACCACGGAACCAACCCTGAATGTAAAAAAAATAAACCTGGCCTATACATTCAATACATACACCCTCCCCCCCAACACCTACAGTACAATAATGTGCAAAATAACTATTATCCAGATATGGATAATAGATTAATTGCCCATTATTAAAAACATTAACTAGCATAAACAAATAAATAAAGTACTACTGACCTCATCAATGCGAAGTGTCCGTCGCCAGCAAAATCCTTGTCTTGTCCACAAAATACATTGCCAATACAAAGCCAATACATTGCAAGTACATTCAGATATCAATTAACCCCTTAAACACCTTATCAGATAATAACCGCAAAGGTGATTAAGGGGTTAAGTCACACAGGCCCGATACCCACCCTTCACCCATGAATTTGTACAGTGGCTTCATCATGCAACTATATACAGTATATATATATATATATATATATATATATATATATATATATATATATACTGTATATATATATATATATATATATATATATATATATATATATATATATATATATATATATATATATATATACTGTATATATATATACAGAGAGAGAGAGAGATATATATACTGTATATATATATATATATATATATATATATATATATACAGTATATATATATATATATATACACAGTATATACACACATGATTAACCAATATACAAATAAATGTAGAAGGGTTATCAAAACCATACTGTTCTACAACCAAACACTTCTCCATACAGACACTACATTAAAATCAATTTCCTTTAATAATCCTAACTGATCTCACAATCTATATCATCACAAACCAATGAAAAGCCAATGAAAAACCTCACATTCCAATATATATGATGCATAAAATCTATGCACCATATACATTCTGCAAATGAATCAACCAAGTAAACAAAAATCAAAAGCCAATACATTGCAAGTACATTCAGATATCAATTAACCACATAAACACCTTATCAGATAATTACCGCAAAGGTGATTAAGGGGTTAAGCCCCACAGGCCCGATACCCACCCTTCACCCATGAATTTTTACAGTGGCTTCATCATGCAACTATAGATATAGTATATGAGCCAATCAGAGTAGGGATGGAGTTCCCAGGCTCTGATTGGCTACCATACCATGCGGCCATGTGCCTTTTCATGACGTCATCTTAAAGGCAATTGAAGCAAAGCCATTCTGATTGGCTGTGCTTTCATTCCCTTTAAGTGACGTCATCATTTTTTTTTTGTCAGCCAAAACACATGGTTTTCACGGCCCAATCAGGACCGTGGGAACCATGACGAAAAATGTGACGTCATAGGCCTTTAAAAGCCTATGTCGTCTCATTTTGAAGCCAGACGCCGCGGAGGAAGGACCTCCGGGCAAGAAAGAAGACCAGGGCATGGCCGCAGACGGGGAGAAGACCCCGCCCCGCCCCGCTGGAAGGAGATAGAAGAAAGAAGAATACAGATGAAGATGAATTACAAGTAGAAGACCTGTGGATTGATTTGGATTTTTAGTTTAATGTTTATTATTTTATGGTTTTTTATTTTATGGGTTCCTGATCGTGGATTGGTTCGTGAGTAAGCTGCGCAACGGGAGTCAGTGGGGGCAAGTAATGGTAAGTGAACTACAGTAAAGAAATGTATTTTATTTAACTTGTTAATTTTTTCAAAAGGTTTTTTAACATGTGTATTTTTTTTTTTGTGGTATATCATTTCTTGCCACTGTATGTATGCATGTATATATGTCTAGAGAGATATATACATACAGGGTAAGAAATGATGTTGTTTTAAAAGCTTGATTTGATGTGTTTTAAATTAATTTGTCTATGCTGCTATGCATTATTGTGAGTTTAAAGTATTTTAAAATTAGATAGATGTATTCCTTGGTATTGTATTGTGTGTTTGAGGGAGGTCAGGGCTAGCCTTGGTTTTAAAGGTTGTATTTTGGTTGGTACTTATATATTTTTCACAGGCTAAATTGTTCTGCTCCAGGCGTGAATTAGTTAATTGTTTCATTGTTCGTGATGGAGTGTGAATTGTTTAGGGATGTAAATAATGATTTCTAATTGATTTTTGTTTACTTGGCTGATTCATTTGCAGAATGTATATGGTGCATAGATTTATGCATCATATATATTGGAATGTGAGGTTTTTCATTGGTTGTTGATGATATAGATTGTGAGATCAGTTAGGATTATTAAAGGAAATTGATTTTAATGTAGTGTCTGTATGGAGAAGTGTTTGGTTGTAGGACAGTATGCTTTTGATAACCCTTCTACATTTATTTGTATATTGGTTCATCGTGTGTATATATATACTGTGCATATATATATACTGTATATCTCTCTCTCTCTCTCTCTCTCTCTCTCTCTCTCTCTCTCTCTGTATATATATATATATATACAGTATATATATATATAGTTGCATGATGAAGCCACTGTACAAATTCATGGGTGAAGGGTGGTTATCGGGCCTGTGTGGCTTAACCCCTTAATCACCTTTGCGGTTATTATCTGATAAAATGTTTAAGGGGTTAATTGATATCTGAATGTAATTGCAATGTATTGGCTTTTGATTTTTGTTTACTTGGTTGATTCATTTGCAGAATGTATATGGTGCATAGATTTTATGCATCATATATATTGGAATGTGAGGTGTTTCATTGGCTTTTCATTGGCTTGTGATGATATAGATTGTGAGATCAGTTAGGATTATTAAAGGAAATTGATTTTAATGTAGTGTCTGTATGGAGAAGTGTTTGGTTGTAGGACAGTATGGTTTTGATAACCCTTCTACATTTATTTGTATATTGGTTCATCGTGTGTGTATATATATATATATATATATACTGTGTATATATATATATATATATATAGTTGCATGATGAAGCCACTGTACAAATTCATGGGTGAAGGGTGGGTATCGGGCCTGTGTGGCTTAACCCCTTAATCACCTTTGCGGTTATTATATGATAAGGTGTTTAAGGGGTTAATTGATATCTGAATGTAATTGCAATGTATTGGCTTTGTATTTGCTATGTATGTTGTGGGCAAGACAAGGATTTTGCTGGCAACGGACACTTTATATTGATGAGGTCAGTAGTACTTTATTTATTTGTATATGCTAGTTAATGTTTTTAATAATGGGCAATTAATCTATTATCCATATCTGGATAATAGTTATTTTGCACATTATTGTACTGTAGGTGTTGGGGGGGAGGGTGTATGTATTGAATGTATAGGCCAGGTTTATTTTTTTTACATTCAGGGTTGGTTCCGTGGTTCTGCGTGGGACCTCTGGAGACCACCTGTGGGTATCCTCGGGTATCCCAAGGGTATCAGGCTGGTGGTTCCATGGGTGACACATGCGGGGATGATGATGTGTGGTCCCACTTCTGTGGGGACACCGCCGACCCGTAGGTGCGGGGATGATGATGTGTGGTCCCACTTCTGTGGGGGCACCGCGGACCTGTAGTGAGCACCCGTGAGTTCCCCAGACCCCCGAGGGAACCACCCGAGGCCCCGCAGACACCTGTGGGTCTGACCCGGGGCTCCCAGACATCCGCGGGCCTACCGTGGGGACCCAATTGTGGCCCACGGTGACCCAAGGAGACCACCTGGGGGCCATGGTGCTGGCGGGATCCACCAGCAGGCATCCAGAACCTGTGTAAAAAGGGCTGCTGGTAAACTGTTGGTCTGTCCAGGTGCCCCGCCAGCCCACCGGGGACTCGCGTGGGGCTGCGTTATGAACCCTGTATGTAAAAGAATAAATCCTGTATTTATGGGGGGGCAAGGGGGTGGGTAATGTATTTAATAAATATAATGCTGTTTATTGTGGGTCACTGTATTGTTTTTATTGTGGGTACTGGGGGTGGGGGGGGGGGTGTTTCCCCAACGGTATGTGGGTAGGCCTCCCTTGTGGGTAGTGGGTGGGTGGTTAGGCCTCATGGGTGGGGGGGTTAGTGTGGGAGGGTATGTAGGCGTCCCGAGTGGTGGGTGAGGGTGGGTTAACCCCTTAATGACTGTAGAGGTTAATAACCGCTATGGTGATTAAGGGGTTAGGGGACATTACTTTGTATGTTTTAATTTTTGTCTCTGTTTTGAGCAAGCAGCGGAGGGGCCGTGGGTAGTGGGTAGTGGGTGTGGTTATTTAAACGGGATCCCCCTCCCACATTTACATACAGTACACTGCACTTACAGAAACACAGGCCAGGCAGATTTTACTGACACACTAGGGGGAGGGCGGTTTACACAGATTAGTCAAAGCAGGGAAGTTTAGCAGACACAATAGGGGGAGGGGTTTTTATATAGATTACAGTGAAGGCAGGGAAGCTTCACACACAATAGGGGAAGGGTTTTTTACATAGATTACAGTGAAGGCAGGAGGTTTAAAACACACAATAGGGGAGGGGTTTTTACATAGATTACAGTGAAGGCAGGCAGGTTTAAAACACACAATAAAAATATGTATGTCATGTATTTATTGTTTATGTATTTTAAATACACAGGGGGTGTACTGTATGTTGTTTATTGCAATGTTTATTGGGGGCAAATCAAATGTCCCCAATAAACATGCTATTCTGCCTTCATTGCCTTAGCGGCTATCAGCTAAGGTAATGAAGCAGCATTTCTGTATTTTTAATAATATTGTGCAGGAGCAGGGGGTCCCCTGAGCATTAATTTCTGGCTCAGGGAACCCCCTGCTCACTGTACAATATTATTAAAATACAGAAATGCTGCTTCATTACCATAGCACATAGCCGCTAAGGTAAGGAACGAGTGTTTATTTATATATGTTTTTTATTCATACTGTACATGTGCAGAGGGTCTCCGGAGCTGAACAGCATTGGTTTCAGGTCCGGGGACCCCCTGCTCCCCGAGATACAGGCTCCTTTAGGGGGTGCCGGTATCCCTCTGCTTGGTTTACAGGACGCGGTCACGTGATCGGGACCTTTAAACCAAGCAGAGGGATACCGGCACCTCATAAAGGGGGCTGTATCTCGGGGAGCAGGGGGTCCCCCGACCTGAAACCAATGCAGTTCAGCTCCGGAGACCCCCTGTACATGTACACTATCAATAAAAATTATTTCAAATGTATTTATTTATAGTCATTTATTTATTTATTTATTTAGATTTATTTATTTATTTTTTGGCGGCTGCTGTGTGTGTATTTTTTTTATTGTGGGTAGCGGGGTGGGTGAAGGGGGTATTAGCCCCAACGGTGGCTGTTTAGGGCTTGCGGGGGGTAGTGGGAGGGCTTAACCCCTTAATGACCGTAGCGGTATTAACTGCTACGGTCGTGAAGGGGTTAAGTGCACCCGCAACCCCCCCGCAAGTCCTAAACTCACACCAAGGGCCAAATACCCCCCTCACCCACCCCCACTACCCACAATAAAGCGGGCACGGGGAGTTAACCCCTTCTTTGCCTTTGCGGCTATCCGCTATGGTAATGAAGCAGCATTTCTGTATTTTTAATAATATTGTGCAGGAGCAGGGGGTCCCCTGAGCATTAATTTCTGGCTCAGGGAACCCCCTGCTCACTGTACAATATTTTTAAAATACAGAAATGCTGCTTCGTTACCATAGCACATAGCCGCTAAGGTAAGGAACGAGTGTTTATTTATATATGTTTTTTATTCATACTGTAGATGGGCAGAGGGTCTCCGGAGCAGAACCGCTGTGGTTTCAGGTCCGGGGACCCCCTGCTCCCCGAGATACAGGCCCCTTTAGGAGGTGCCGGTATCCCTCTGCTTGGTTTACAGGCCGCGGTCACGTGATCGGGACCTTTAAACCAAGCAGAGGGATACCGGCACCTCATAAAGGGAGCTGTATCTCGGGGAGCAGGGGGTCCCCCGACCTGAAACCAACGCGGTTCAGCTCCGGAGACCCCCTGTACATGTACACTATGAATAAAAATGTACAGTACTGTATGTTAGGGGTTATAGGGGTTGTTGTTATACAGTATATATATATGTGTATATATATATATATATACTGCATTACAATTCATGAATTTATGCCATCTGGCGGACACGCGAAGCATTGCAGCCTAGTAAATCCTGAACCATTATTAATTAACACATCAACCGCGCGTCAGCCGGGCATGCGCCTGGCTGGGAAGGCAAAAGGAGCCCGGCATGCTCCGGGTGAAAAGTGTCACATTCCAGGAACATGCCAGGTACATGCCAGTTATTAGTAAGAATAAAAGCTGCCGCAGCAGTATCACACAATAGTTGAGGTCATCTTTAAGATCAGATACATCCTTCAAATGTTGCTGTCTACTATGGACACAGCAACTTCAATGTCTTCCTGTAGATTCCCTGCCCAAATCTAAATGGTCCTTTAATACGCTTATCAATTTTATCAATTTTAAATTAACCTACTTCATCAATTTTTCCTTACTCGTCTGAGGAGAATGCAATTTCATTATCATCTGTCTAAACTCTGCAGAAAAATATCATATTCATCTAGGGACGTCTGTGATTTGGATCTCTTTTGAGAATTTGCGACAGCCTCCATTCTACTTAAAGTTTCTATGATGGCGGCTTTCATCCAATTTAGCAATTGATTAATTTGAGAAGGAGATTCTTTAGCTGCAGCCTTCATACATTCAGAGTACATTGTTTTGGTATATGAGGCTGTAAGCCTAATATCACAAGTCACGCAATGCCTAGCTATGGAGATAGCTTTCTAAGGCTTGCTTGAAGGGGCCTCCTAAGTAGTAGTGCCCAGTTTAATACAGATAGGTTAGCCAGCAAGCTAGACATTGTGCCTCAATGCTGTAGACATGGGCTGTAATCACAAATAGAGAAGACCTCCTGTGTACCTGCTTAAAAGAGGAGCAGCCCATAGAGTTAGCACAGAAAAACACTTCTGAATTCTACCATAGATCGCGTCGCCTCCAGAAAGATGTAATTTGAGTGACTGCGAAGATGCTGTGATATTAACTCGGGAAAACCTGCCTTAATTAAGACCTTGGAGGAGCCAAGCGGAACACCTTACCAAAAAGGAACCACCCTCAGGCTTCAAGTTAACCATTCCAATGGTTCTGCCTGGCCAGACCAGGTGTCTCCAGAGACCCCCCAAGGTAGAAGGACCAGGCCAAAGCAGGATGGAGGGAACCTCCGCTAATGAGAAACCCATATGTGCTGTTCAAGGGGACTATGTTGTGCAACAAACCTGGGAGGGTGGCTTGAATGTTTCCCGTAGTCACAGCACAGCACAGGGAGAAGCCAGTTCACTAATGCTTCCACAGCATGGCTCCCAGCACGGCTCCTATGTGCTTCGAGAAACCACAAGGTCTTTGAAGGGTCGCCTGTACCTAATAATAAAATAACAAACATATAACAAATCAAATACAATTTCCCACTGAAGGCAACACGACCTCCTGCTGAAAATCTGACTTGAGGGAGAGGTACTCCTCCTTTATATCCAGATATACTACACCCCAGCTGGAAGGAGGATTACCCACATGCAACTGCAGTCATGGAGGGACACAGAAGAAAAATATTTATCATATACACTGTACGGTACAGTCTGGAACAGGGAGTTGAAAAGCCTTTTCACAAATTGGCTTTTAAAGACATGCTTTAAACTGTGGTTTTGCTTAATGTACCCTTGTGCCAAACACTTTAAAATAAGCCTTTTGTCCATATCGCTTAAACTGCAGCTGTTGGCAGCTGGGAAATGTAAATGCGATAATTGAATTACATGTTTTCAGAAACAGTCTTTCTAATGTGTCCTTGGTAATTCTATGTGTTGGATGCATTTGCCTGTTAGCGACATGGTGCCTCAAGAAGGAGATATTTCGACAAAGTAAATAACTTACTGCAGATAGCTTCCAAGCTTTGCAATCACACGTGTCGTGGTGCTCCATGTTGAGAAAAATTGCTTCTGATAGCCGATGTTTCTACAAAAATAATGAAATGACCTTCTGATCTAAGCATTTTTATCTTTACAAAATATCCATGGGCAAAGTCAGCAAGCATCTTGTGATCCAAATGTAGCTGTACGGATATATCTTTTAAGAAAAAACTACAAAATGGTTCAGTAATCATAAATCTTGGTTTCAGGAAGAGGTGCTCCTAGATACTGCTTTAATCAAAGTAAAGTAAAAGTGAATTCATATTTTTCTCCATTCCTTTGAACGGGTAACATTTTGGTACCTTTCATGGCTTGATGATGACTGTGTAAAACTGTGATGATTAGAGATGGGAGAATCCGTCCAAATGCATTACCCGGATATTCTCGCATTTCCCCCCCCCCCCCCCAAAATCCGTTTTGTGGTGTAAAATCCGAGGACAGATTGGGACACTTTTAATCCATGCGGATTCATCAAAATCTGCCATTGGGTACAATCCATTGACCGATTTGTAGAATCCAATCCACTGATCCACTGATTCAGCAATCCGTCCACGGGTTGCAGAATCCGCGGAGTGTATTGGTAATAATAATAAAAATACGCAAAACACGAATCACCCTTTTTGACATTGATCCGCGGAAATCCGTGGACCAAAGGAACCCGGCTGATCTTCTACGGATCCAAATCCACCCCATAAAATCACACATCTCTAATGATAATTCCATTGACAAGGTAACTGAAATCATGAACCTAACATATTAACCACTAGTAATAATATATATGACTTATTTATTACATTATTATACAGTATTATAATTCATACTATGTATATAGCATTATAATGAAGCGATACAATTATCTATAAAATTGGAATACAGTAAAAAGGAAACGTGCAGTAGACAGAGGGCCACATTTACTAAATGATGTTAAACCATGGCAGACAATAAGGTCCATTTCCTGAATAGATGTTAGGGGGAGCACCATCTAATTATTCTCGGTTGTAAAGGTAGACAGAAAGAATGAGAGACTCTGCCCAAGTACATTACACTCAACCATTCCAGAATTTCCTTTTTCCAAACAATACATTTGTATAATTTGTGCCATTGACAAACATATTTGAAAGAAGAGATCAATCCAAAGAAATGAGTAAGCATTGATCTGATTAAATATACAGATGTAGCTAATGTTATTGCAACCTATGGCACACTGCAGCGAGGCAATCACAATACATGAGCAGCAGTACTGTAGGAGGCAGGGCGATCACGCTATTTTACTGGTGAGAGCACACCATAAGTTGCAATAATGGCTACATCTGTATGTAATAATGGTATAACCACTACTCCACTATTCACTGACTGCGTGAAACTCGTTATTTATATACAGACTATATTTTGATTACTCCCAGTTCTCTACACTTGATGGATTTATGCAATGAGGACATTACACTACTGATGGAGTGGCAATTATATTATTTGGCTATTTGACCTTTTTTTTCGGAATCATCCCTTTTATACTCACTTATGTCGGTTTCACACCCCTTACTTTTTTCTCCCTCCCAAGCTCTTTGAGAGATGGACACATGATGTAACCAATAATGGTATATGTACTGTACAACACTAACAGAATGCTAACTATTTGATACCTAGTCCATGTACCTGCTTTAAACATATGTAAGGTAAGATCTTATACTGTATCTATAATATTGTATAAGAAGTTGAAAAATACTATTTATAATCCTTTGGTAATTGCATGGGTATGTTGCTAGAGGGAAAGACAAAAAGCATCAGCGCTACATCCAACTTGACAAATTATATAGTTCACTACCTACCTGTTTATCTTCTCATAAGCAAAGGTCATTTAGTTCAATTCTTTGGCAAAAATATTTTAAGCCTACAAAAATGTCACAGTGTGGCCAATCTGTTGGTCCTAACACTGCTGTGAAACAAAGAAGGAAACAAGGGCAAAATAATCTTTTACAGTGAACAACTTAAATAAAGTGTATATACATGCAAGTGATAAAATACCCTATACTGTATATATAGTGAGAACTATAAATGAATATACTGTTCCTGACAAAGGTGCCGCTTGTCATAAGGATGTCTCCCAACAACCACACAGTGTAGCAGCAACACGTCCAAAGCGCAAACTCTCTCAGGATGTTACATGAAAAAAACAGAAAATATATATAGCAAAAAAACGTTTGGGTAAAAAATGGGGAATAGCCCAAAAAATAATGCAATTCCAACTCACGTGTTCTATGGGAATATTAAAGAGTTTTCCAACACAAAGTGAACGCTAACAGGATCTGTATTTTTGTATGGGTGCCGGATCTCATTATACAGTATATGCAAGAGAGAGATTAGAAATGTGTTAAAAAATAACGTTTTATAAATAAAAACACATATAACAGAGCAGTGGATAACCACTCACATGCTCCCAAAGAATAAAAGGCATATAGACCACCCAGGGTCTGAAGACTGACTCCCCACGGGCTACGCTCCACATCAGCAGGCAATGGCTTGCTTCTTCCCCCCCCCCCCCCTTCCCCGTCTCGGCGTACAGCCGAGTTTCCTGATCGATGACATCACCGGGGGGAGGCAGAGCAGATTTTACTCACACGTTGGTGCAGGCAATGGGAACGTAGAAGCAGACACCTTTCACAGGTCCAATCCAGTGATGTTACGGTCACCCTACGCGTTTCACTCATCAAATGAGCTTCCTCAGGGGTTTAGAATCTCCCCAGACCAGGGGGAATGTGTTTATAAAGAGTCCATGCATGTCCTCACGTCACAATTACCAAATGCAAAACAGATGCAATTTAATAAAACACATTAGTGGCATACAGATTGTGTGATGTTTGCAATTTTAAAAACAAATGTAACACATATGCAATTCAATAGGGCACAACTAAGTATCAACACGAGTGGGATACAAATTGTGTGATGTTCTACAAGAAACAAACATATATTACTTACAGGTACAATCACAATTGATACATAACATATAATATATTTAAAATGTATGTGTTCTTGAGTGTGTTTCACTTTTAAACACTAATATTATTATATTTATTTATCTGATTATACATGAATAAAAAAATCTATATAGTGGGCATTACTTGCTATAAAAGCTATTAATTACCCATTAAGTATCTTAAAGGCTGTATTTACTCATTTGAAATTAAAGGGAAAACGAAAATGGTGCACTTAAATGTGAAAATAACATAAAAAATGAAACTCATCAACTGGAAATAAAAATTAAGAGAACGAAAAATAAGAAAATGAGAAATAGTTAATAAGAAAACTAAATGAGAAAGGAATTTAAATCTATATCAATGTTAAGACCAAGAGGTTGCTAAGTGTGTATTTTATGAATCCAAGAGGTTTCCTGCTGTGAGAGGGTTTTGATTTGGTTTTCACCCCTCCAAGTATATGCACAGTATCTGTTCCAAAATAAACTAAACAATTAGCCTCAGAATCGTGGCATTTTTTGATGTGGGATGTTACACCATGTACAGTAAATCCAAACCAATTGTTATATTCCTAAAATGCTCCAAAATCCGAACACGCAGAGGATGGATAATATGTCCTGTGTATTTTAATCCACTAGAAACAAAAAATGCTGTTACATTATAATACATTAAAAATGTAATTTAAAGTTTAAAAAAGTATTTTCTCATAGTACAGAACTGATTTATTTAAATAAAAAAAAACATGTAGATATTGCTTGGAGTGCAGCATCCATATGGCCAAATCTACATACTTTACATCTAGTGCACCTGTTAAAGCTCTAGTGCACCTGTAAAAGCTCTAGTGCACCTGTAAAAGCCTTTGGGGTCTATTCTAGTAGCCTTCATAAAAAAAAGCGCTGAGCCGGTTACGCCGCCAGTTTTTTGAGTGTTGTTATCACGGTATTCAGAAAGCCTTGAATACCTGCGATAGCAAAATGCCCAAAACTGGTGAGGAGCCAGCGACGTGATATTCGCCTCTCTCAAAAAGGCTCACCCGGCGATCTATTGCGATCTGGCCCAGCTGCATAGAGAGCTGCCCAGAGAGAGACGCCTCTCCCTGCGCATATCTCGCCAGCGATTGCAGGTTTTAATAACATTTTTGATACTATTGTACGTGAGCAGGGGGTCTCCCAACCCGAACCGCCATGATTTCTGGTCCGGGGACCCTCTGCTTCCCGAGATACAGGCCCCGTTATGGGGTGCCGGTATCTAATATGCATTTAAATGTCTCGCGTCACGTGACTGTGGGATTTAAATGCATAGGAGATACCGGCACCCCATAATGGGGCCTGTATCTCGGGAAGCAGGGGGTCCCCGGACCAGAAATCATGGCGGTTCGGGTTGGGAGACCCCCTGCTCACGTACAATAGTATCAAAAATGTTATTAAAACCTGCAATCGCTGGCGAGATATGCGCAGGGAGAGGCGACTTAATGCGGTTCAGCTCCAGAGACCGCTAGCCAATCAACAAATGTACTAAAAACAAGCCATCCAAATTCCAAACAATTTGATCAAAACAATAAACAAAAATTAGAGAAAATACGAACCAAAAAAAAACAAGCATTTACCAAAAAATGCATTGCCTGTCACTGTATTTATCTGAACCCCACAGATTATTACATTGGCAATCAATGGGCAATAAAAAACATAAAAATAAATTAATACAAAAAACTCTTCTTTGATCTTCTTTCACCTTCTTCTATCTTCATCTGTCATTATTTTCTTATTTTCTTTAATCTTCTTTATTCTTTCTTTCAAACCAAAGTACCCCATGTTAAATCCACAACGGATGTTGTCTCGACGTCTTCTTGAGCTAAATTGAAATGGAACAGGCCTTATATAGGGCCTGTGACATCCAATTTTAGGGTCACATGGTACAACTCCAATCTGATTGGACACTGTATCATGTGCCCACCTCTTTTTTTTTAGGATGTGATGTCATCTCCAAGAGAGGAACGTCACATCCTTATAACCACATGTCTCATATCACATGGTATTTCAGCCAATGGGATTGAAGACAATCCCATTGGTTGCTGTACCATGTGATATGTCACATTAGTTAAAAAGGATGCCTTATGCGCTAAAGTGGCGAAAGGTTATATTCGATGTCCACTGTTGATGGTGACATCTGTTTTTTTAGAATATAATTATTACAGTCAACCTTTCAAAAAAAGTTTTTGTACTGACAATGGGGCCTATTCAGAAAACTTCAAGAAGTCACTTATCGACTGGTAAGTGCACTTTCCAAGCGATATTGCATTTGTGGCTTCTTTTCGATTGGTAGCACTCTTGCTATGGCAAGCTGTGTGGTAGCTGAAAAAATGCAGAAACGTTCATTTTTTTTAAAGTTACTGCTATTAAGGTTCCTTCGATATGCCTATCGCGGCTTTAACTCAAATATTTTGTTCCCCCAATGGGTGGCGAGATCAGAATCATGATGTGCATATGAAGGAGAACATTTTATTTTGACTACAAAGGATTGAAACCAGGTGTCTCTGGAGCTGACCAGCATTAATTTCTGCTCTGGAGACCCCCGGCTTAGATCCTATGTTATACAAACTTTACAGCCCAAATGTATTAACTTAGTGGCTAAGCGCTAAGATAATTAAGGGGTTAGATAGCAGGAACCTGGTTTGTTGATGGTAGAGGGGGTGAGTGAAGGTTATAGTTGCCCCATGGTGGGTGCTTAGACCTCCCGGGGTGGTTGTGGGAGGAGTAAACCTCTTCATTACCTTAGCGGTTACTATCGCTAAGGTAATAAAGGGGTTAACCACTCCTGCAACCCACCCGGTAGGCCTATCCACACACCCCAGGCCAAATACCACCTCCATAGTTTGCCCAGGGTTTGGTGTCTAGGTCACCCAGGACCCCTCTTGTACCTTAATGGTTGCACCCACTAAAGTAATGAAAGGGTTTACCCCCACTTGAGGCCTAACCACCCACCCCTTGGGCAACTACCCTTTCACCCACCCCTTCTATCACTTACACAATACAGGAATGGGAAAAAGTGCTATTAGCAAAATATGGCTAATAGTGCGTTTGCCCTTTCAAATACAATGCAATAAAATACAATACATTACAAAATACATTACTGTCAAAACATACACTTGCCATTTAATCCATTGATTGTCACTGGGGTACAGATAGCCATATTGGCTATCAGTGGCCACCCAACTACCCACGCCGTCTACCCACAACACACATCACCCCCCCCCCACCCCACCACCACCACCACACACAATAATGGGCAAAAGCCCTATTATCTACATCTGGATAATAGAGCATTTACCCATTAAATACAAACCATTAGCCAGCCAACATATAGTAAATAAAAGTTGTGCTTACCGCTTAAGTATTACCACCAGGATTATGGCCATCCTCATTTTCGTTCTCCTCTGCGTCTTCCGTGGCACCAATATTAGAATAAAAAAAACTAGCTACTGGCCAGTAATCCATTGATTACGTTAACGGGTAATAACTGCTATGATAATTAATGGGTTAACCCACCACTACCCACCTGGGAGGCCTAACCACCCTCCCTGGGACAACTACCCCCACACCCTCTACCCGAACACCACACACACAAATGTGCAAAAGCCCTAGAAACCAAATATGATTAATAGCACGTTTGCCCATTTCTATAGAAAAAATAAAAATACACAATAAAATTGGATTGATATTGCAATACATTAAAATAAACAGTAGGCAAAAAATCTATTGAGTGTCAATGTGGTTGCATAAATAGCCACATTGGCAGCAAATTGGCAACATTAAAAAAAACCACATTGCAATAAAATGAAAACAAACACTAGCCAAAAAAGACATTAATTGTCACTGTGGTTACCTATGCTGTCAATGGGGCACAGATAGCCACATTGGCAATCAATGGGCAAAAAAATATCAATAAAATACAATAAATGTGTTTCTTACCCTTGCTGGGAGGAAGACTTTCAGCCTCCTCATCCAACTGCGGCACCAACAACTTTTGACCCACGAAGCAATGATCCTCATCTAGAAGAACAGCACAAAGTGCAGAAGTCCATGATCCTCTGAAGTTTGAAGAGGAGTTACTGGGGAGTAGATCTTTTTTCTTCTTTCTTTTCTTTTTATTCTCTTCAACAGGTCCAAGATATGTTGCCACGCCATCTTCTTCCTATTAAATGAGATGTGACAGGCCTTATATAAGGCCTGTGACATCACATTTTACAGACACATGGTACATCCATGTTACTTTTTACTCCAAATCCTTAATAATCTTACTTGACCACCAGTTTGACTGATTATTTCAGGTATGGATTAAACCATGTCTAATCTATCACAATATATTGATACATTTTTTGTAGGAATATGCTATATATATAACATATATCCTTGATATCTTTGGAAATGGGTTAAAAAGAAATTACAATTCCTTGTCATTGATTATCCCCTAATGTTGTCCTTTGTGTAGAAGTCAATCTAATTTTTTGGTGGTACTGTTTTGAGTATATTACAGTACTGTTCTCACTAAGGCTTATTAAAGCCTCTCCCAAATAATATGATCCATTCATCACTACAGTTCCACCCCTATTATCCACTGAATTGATAACCACATTTTTATTTTTAGCCAATTTGTTCATTGCTTCAACTTTTTTTGAGGATATTTAATTTTTACATTTTTCCTTCATGTTTGTAAATTTCAATTAGCAAAACAACTTGGAGGTTAGTGACCCCTCCACTCTGATTTCAAGCTCATTTATCTCAACTTTTGACACTGAAGGGGTTAAAGTATTTTGCCTATCCCAATTGGCATCATTCCCAAGTGTGTTAATATTTGTTAATAATAATAACTTTATTTCATGTAACTCTTTCTCCCAATGGGGCTAAAATCGCATCACATTTACAGTACGGTGCTAGGTACGAAGCACATAGGATTGTTACAGACACAGTCCCTGCCCAGGTGAGCTTACAATCTATGAATTTGGTGCTTGAGGCACAGGGAGGTAAAGTGTCTTACTGAAGGTCGCAAGGAGTTGATACATGGATGGGAAGCAGGCAGCCCTGATTCAAACTCAGTGTTATTGTAATCAGAGTCGGGTAAATCTAAGAGAAAGAACCCGGTGGGTATGAGCACTCGAAGACTCTAGATAGATTATGATGTGTCTAGATCAGTGTTTCCAAACTCCAGTCCACAGGGAACCCCAACAGGTCAGGTCTTAAGGATATCACTACTCCAGTACAGGTGGGTCAATCAGCGGCTCAGTCATTTTGACTGAGTCAACTGTGCTGGAGCAGGGATATCCTTAAGACCTGACCTGTTGTGGTTCCCTGAGGACTGGAGTTGGGAAACACTGGTTTAGAGGATAAAATTTAAACTTTTAATTATAATTCAAAGTAAAATAAGGTGGTGCATATAATGAGAAACTATTAAACTAGACATTAAAAGAGTTTATCCTCAAAAGCTAGATGCCACTGAATTAAATACACAGTGAAATACTGAGGCCAAAGCATTTTAAGCCGGTTCTATCACTAACTGATTAAAATTCTTATTTACCTCTATAATTAGAGGAAGAATGATCGCATTGGATCTGTCCCAACCAGCTGCATGAAAAGTTATTATAGAAGTAAATAAGAATTTTAATCAGTTAGTGTTAGGACCTGCAGCTTGCAGGCTTAAAATGCTTTGGCTAAAGTGTTTAACTAATTTACCCTTTTTCAAGAGATATATAGGTATTTCACTGTGTATTTTTGTCATATTGGATGTAGCTTTGGGCTTTCCAGATTTGTAGCACTCCAATTGACACTTATATACATTTATATATTATGTGGTAATTTTTGGCATTTCTTAGAGCTTGCTGGGTATCTGTGTGTTGCCTCTGAATTAGCCTGGTCATTTTTATCAAGAAAACTGTCGCAGGGGGGGAGTGGTTAAAAGCCCCTCTGTATAGTATGGTAATTTGTTGCAAACAAGGGTTAATCCTCCTCCTTTTGTGTGCTGGTGACTCTGTGTTTGTACCTGGGGGAATTCTGTTCGGTTGTTCACATGCATATACAGTTAGGTCCGGAAATAATTGGACACTGATACAAGTTTTGTTATTTTGGCTGTGTACCAAAATAAATTCAAGTTACAGTTAAATTATGAATATGGGCTTAAAGTGCAGCCTATCACCTTTAATTTGAGGGTATTCACATCCAAATTGGAGGAAGGGTTTAGGAATTACATCTCTTTAATATGTAGCCCCCTCTTTTTCAAGGGACCAAAAGTAATTGGACAATTGACTCAAAAGCTGTTTTATGGACAGGTGTGGGCTATTCCTTTGTTATTTCATCATCAATTAAGCAGGTAAAAGGTCTGGAGTTGATTCCAGGTGTGGCATTCGCATTGGAAGCTGTTGCTGTGAACCCACAACATGCGGTCAAAGGAGCTCTCAATGCAAGTGAAACAGGGCATCCTTAGGCTGCAAAAAAAAAAATCCACCAGAGAGATAGCAGGAACATTAGGAGTGGCCAAATAACAGTTTGGTACATTCTGAGAAAAAAAGAACGCACTGGTGAGCTCTGCAACACAAAAAGCCCTGGACGTCCATGGAAGACAATGGGGGTGGATGATCATAGGATCCTTTCCATGGTAAAGAAAACCCCCTTCACAACATCTAGCCAAGTGAAGAACACTCTCCAGGAGGTAGGCATACAGTATCATTATCCAAGTCTATCATAAAGAGAAGATTTCACGAGAGCAAATACAGAGGGTTCACCACAAGGTGCAAACCATTCATATGCCTCAAGAATAGAAAGGCCAGATTAGACTTGGCCAAACAATATCTAAAAAAGCCAACCCAGTTATGGAAAATGCATTCTTTGGACAGATGAAACTAAGATCAACCTGTACCAGAATGATGGGAAGAAAAAAGTATGGAGAAGGCTTGGAACGGCTCATGATCCGAAGCAATCCACATCATCTGTAAAACACTGTAGAGGCAGTGTGATGGCATGGGAATGCATGGCTTACAATGGCAGTGGGTCACTAGTGTTTATTGATGTGACAGAAGACAGAAGCAGCCGGACGAATTCTGAAGTGTATAGGGATATATTGTCTGCTCAGATTCATCCAAATTCAGCAAAGTAGATTGGACGGCGCTTCACTTTACAGATGGACAATGACCCAAAACATACTGCGAAAGCAACCCAGGAGTTTTTTAAGGCAAAGAAGTGGAATATTCTGCAATGGCCGAGTCAATCACCTGTTCTCAACCCGATCGAGCATGCACTTCACTTGCTGAAGACAAAACTTAAGGCAGAAATACCCACGAACAAACAACAACTGAAGACAGCAGCAGTAAAGGCCTGGCAAAGCCTCACAAAGGAGGGAACCCAGCGTTTGGTGATGTCCATGCGTTTCAGACTTCAAGCAGTCATTGCCTGCAAAGGATTCTCGAAAAAGTATTAAAAATTAACATTTTATTTATGATTGTGTTAATTTGTCCAATTACATTTGAGCCCCTGAAATAAGGGGACTGTGTATGAAAATGGTTGCAATTCCTAAACGTTTCATACAATATTTTTGTTCAGCCCCTTGAATTAAAGCTGAAAGTCTGCACTTCTATTGAATCTCTGTTGTTTCATTTCAAATCCATTGTGGTGGCGTACAGAGCCAAAATCTTGAAAATTGTGTCATTGTCCAATTATTTCCGGACCTAACTGTATGTATATATAAAAACAATGTAGGTCTCTTGAAATAGCACCAGAGTTATCCCCTTATTTAGGTACACTAAGCAAATAGTGCTGACAGTTAACGGCAAAAGGTACTGATTGCAATACAATCTCTATATGTGAAATAGAGAAAGTGGCTTTTGTCAGTTTAGAGCAAAAGTTTCACTATTGTGAAGCCATACAAGGATTGCTCATTGGTACAGTATACAGGGAGTATGGCCAGTATTTATCAGTGATTATATTGACATACACCTCCCTATACCTCTTTGTCACTGGTCTTCGCAACTATGTAGCCAACATAAATAACTCTGTCTGAAAGAAGTGTCTGATCCTGCTCAGTACGGCTGGAAACACGACAGCTAAGTTGTTACATACCATAATGTTAGTATCAGGCTGCCTCTCTTGTTTGTAGCTTTCTTGCAGCTAAGGCTTTTTTGCCAAGTGAGATAGAGAGGAGTCTGTATAGTCTGTGGCTAAGGTGGTTATAATGTGGTGTTACAGACCACTAAACTCATTGCACGCAACCTTAACTGAAATAGCATCATATAGCAAGTGATTCAAATTAGGTTGGTTTGTATAGCGTGTTGTGTCAGTATCAAAGCGCCAAAGTACCTAAGACTAGACTGATACAGTACTATGTTGTGGTGTTATGGACCACTAGCCTCATTACACGCAGCCTTAGCTGAACTAGCATCATACCGATAGCAGGTTTGTTCTGGTCAGCTTACTTGTATAGTTTGTAATTTAAAAGGTAGTCACTGCTCATATTGTGTGTAGCGGAGGAGTCATTACCATCCGTTACCCTGAGTGATCTAATTCAGAATGCCAGATGCATCCAGTAAATTGAATGTTGTTATTTAGTTAGCTGAAGCTCCCACACACCTACTTCCCATGTTATTTAGTTTGCAGAAGCTCCCACACACCTACTTCCCATGTTACTTAGTTAGCAGACGCTCCCACACACCTACTTCCCATGTTATTTAGTTAGCAGAAGCTCCCACACACCTACTTCCCATGTTATTTAGTTAGCAGCAGCTCCCACACACCTACTTCCCATGTTATTTAGTTAGCAGAAGCTCCCACACCGCTACTTCCCATGTTATTTAGTTAGCAGACGCTCCCACACACCTACATCCCATGTTATTTAGTTAGCAGAAGCTCCCACACACCTACTTCCCATGTTATTTAGTTAGCAGAAGCTCCCACACACCTACTTCCCATGTTATTTAGTTAGCAGAAGCTCCCACACACCTACTTCCCATGTTATTTAGTTAGCAGACGCTCCCACACACCTACATCCCATGTTATTTAGTTAGCAGAAGCTCCCACACACCTACTTCCCATGTTATTTAGTTAGCAGAAGCTCCCACACACCTACTTCCCATGTTATTTAGTTAGCAGAAGCTCCCACACACCTACTTCCCATGTTATTTAGTTAGCAGAAGCTCCCACACACCTACTTCCCATGTTATTTAGTTAGCAGAAGCTCCCACACACCTACTTCCCATTTTATTTAGTTAGCAGAAGCTCCCACACCGCTACTTCCCATGTTATTTAGTTAGCAGATGCTCCCACACACCTACTTCCCATGTTATTTAGTTAGCAGAAGCTCCCACACACCTACTTCCCATGTTATTTAGTTAGCATAAGCTCCCACACACCTACTTCCCATGTTATTTAGTTAGCTGAAGCTCCCACCCACCTACTTCCCATGTTACTTAGTTAGCAGAAGCTCCCACACCCCTACTTCCCATGTTATTTAGTTAGCAGATGCTCCCACACCCCTACTTCCCATGTTATTTAGTTAGCAGATGCTGCCACACACCTACTTCCCATGTTACTTAGTTAGCAGGTGCTCCCACACCCCTACTTCCCATGTTATTTAGTTAGCAGATGCTCCCACACACCTACTTCCCATGTTATTTAGTTAGCAGAAGCTCCCACACACCTACTTCCCATGTTACTTAGTTAGCAGAAGCTCCCACACACCTACTTCCCATGTTATTTAGTTAGCAGACGCTCCCACACACCTACTTCTCATGTTACTTAGTTAGCACATGCTCCCACACACCTACTTCCCATGTTATTTAGTTAGCAGACGCTCCCACACACCTACTTCCCATGTTACTTAGTTAGCAGGTGCTCCCACACCCCTACTTCCCATGTTATTTAGTTAGCAGATGCTCCCACACACCTACTTCCCATGTTATTTAGTTAGCAGAAGCTCCCACACACCTACTTCCCATGTTACTTAGTTAGCAGAAGCTCCCACACACCTACTTCCCATGTTATTTAGTTAGCAGACGCTCCCACACACCTACTTCTCATGTTACTTAGTTAGCACATGCTCCCACACACCTACTTCCCATGTTATTTAGTTAGCAGACGCTCCCACACACCTACTTCTCATGTTACTTAGTTAGCAGAAGCTCCCACACACCTACTCCCAATGTTATTTAGTTAGCAGACGCTCCCACACACCTACTTCTCATGTTACTTAGTTAGCAGACGCTCCCACACACCTACTTCCGTTGTTACTTAGTTAGCAGAAGCTCCCACACACCTACTTCCCTTGTTATTAATTAGCAGACGCTCCCACACACCTACTTCCCATGTTATTTAGGTAGCAGATGCTCCCACACACCTACTTCCCATGTTATTTAGGTAGCAGATGCTCCCACACACCTACTTTCCATGTTACTTAGTTAGCAGACGCTCCCACACACCTACTTCCCATGTTATTTAGTTAGCAGACGCTCCCACACACCTACTACCCATGTTATTTAGTTAGCAGACGCTCCCACACACCTACTTCCCATGTTATTTAGTTAGCAGACGCTCCCACACACCTACTTCCCTTGTTATTTAGTTAGCAGACGCTCCCACACACCTACTTCCCATGTTACTTAGTTAGCAGAAGCTCCCACACCCCTACTTCCCATGTTATTAAGTTAGCAGAAGCTCCCACACACCTACTTCCCTTGTTTTTAGTTAGCAGACGCTCCCACACACCTACTTCCCATGTTATTTAGTTAGCAGACGCTCCCACACCCCTACTTCCCATGTTATTTAGTTAGCAGACGCTCCCACACACCTACTTCCCATGTTATTTAGTTAGCAGACGCTGCCACACACCTACTTCCCATGTTACTTAGTTAGCAGACGCTCCCACTCCCTACTTCCCATGTTATTTAGTTAGCAGACACTCCCACACACCTACTTCCCATGTTACTTAGTTAGCAGATGCTCCCACACACCTACTTCCCATGCTATTTAGTTAGCAGATGCTCCCACACCCCTACTTCCCATGTTACTTAGTTAGCAGAAGCTCCCACACACCTACTTCCCATGTTATTAAGTTAGCAGAAGCTCCCACACACCTATTTCCCTTGTTATTTAGTAAGCAGACGCTCCCACACACCTACTTCCCATGTTATTTAGTTAGCAGACGCTCCCACACACCTACTTCCCATGTTACTTAGTTAGCAGACGCTCCCACACCCTACTTTCCATGTTATTTAGTTAGCAGACGCTCCCACACACCTACTTCCCATGTTACTTAGTTAGCAGAAGCTCCCACACACCTACTTCCCATGTTATTTAGTTAGCAGATGCTCCCACACACCTACTTCCCATGTTATTTAGATAGCAGAAGCTCCCACACACCTACTTCCCAAGTTATTTAGTTACCAGATGCTCCCACACCCCTACTTCCCATGTCCAGCTTATGGTTTACTGATACATTTCTATAATTCTGTAACTTCCTTTTTCCCAAAAAAAAAACAAAGCTCTTTACAGTACAGTATGGGTATATTATTATATATGGGTATAGTATGGGTATATTATTATATATAAAAATAAAAAATATATTAAGTGCGCAGAGAAGCATGGGTTAGTTATACAGATACTAGTATGCTGCCACAATGTTAGGTTTTAACACATAAAACCCAAGGTATGTATGATAAATGTAACATTTGGCGCAAGATAGAATAGACTGAGAGTGAAAGAAAACCTAATGAGGGAGGGATAATGTATATAATTATAATCCTGATGAAGTCCAGTAGGATGAAACGCGTAGGGTTTCAAGAGCCTAGCTATATGTTGCTGTATACCTGAAAAGGTTATTTTATGCAATATATCTTTCAAAAGGAACCTGAGTGTGCATAGTTTTTCCATACTGATCCCGCCCTGTATACAATTTGCATACCCTCCCATAGAGGATTCAATGCAGCCAGGTTACATCACTATCAGCTGTGAGCTGGAACGGCCCAGGAACTGGACCTACTGTGGGAGGTGACTGCAGACTGAATGGAGAAGTGGTGTTGCGGAGATGCTGAGACGGAGCAGCACTGAAAGTGTGTACATGGTGGAAGGCGACTTCTGATCTAACGGAGAGGCGATGACGCGGAGAAGCAGAGACGGAGTAACAAGGAAGAAGTGTGCATGCCTGCCTGACCACCCTGAGCCCCATAAACTGTCTGAGGACCAAAAGCAGAGTCCAGAGGCATAATGCAGTTGGAGATATAGGATACAAGTTTTTTCAACGGAGAGGCACACATTTACCATCAGCTGTGAGTAAAGTTACTGATTACACACGATAACGTTCCTGGGGGCTACAGAGGCTGCAACTCTGAGACGCGAAGTCCTAACCAGCACACTCAGAAAAGAACTTTCCTACACATCCTTATCACCCACTGTTACTAAGTGATCAGTACATTTTCAAGTGCCATATTCTTCGATGTTACAGACCATTGGACATTTCTATTGCATCCAGGACTTTAATCAGGACTTTTGTACACACCATATTTATACATTTCTGTCCCTCCCTCACTAGATTTTCTTTCACTTTCAGGCCTCGGGCATGGTCAGCGTTAGGTGTGAGGCGCACTCTCGCTTACCAGTGAGCCACTGCAGCCGCAATGAGATCGGCTTTAGCAGGGGCTCACGCACGCTTCCGCAAGCGCGCGGAAGCGTAGGTTTTATCCAATTTTTAGTTTCAAGCGCTCAAGGGAGCGCAGGGCCGGTCACGTGAGCAGTTCGCCCAATGAGGGCGAACCAGCTCTGTGACGTCACTGGCCCGCTCCCCGACACGCCCCCGGACGGCGCGCGAACCCAGGCCAGGGAAAGCACTCGCTTTCTCTCAGCCTCAGCGCGCCTCTGCATGGTTGCTGCAACCCTGGACGCAGCCTCAGTCTATTCTATCTTGCGCCGAATGTTACATTTACCATGAATATATGATAATGTGTTAGATTTTTAAACTAAGCAATGAATAAAGTAATCCCAGTCATGGGCACAACTGGCATTATCTTTTTCTTAGTTTAGTATATACTTTGTCCCCCGTCTCCTTCCCCCTCCCCCTCGCCTCTCCCCTTTTACTTAAACTAGGCAGAGCCAGGGTTCCAATAGTGGTTTATGTGTTAGATTTTCATCAACCGAATGCCCCAACAACTTAACACTACTGTCATTTGCATGGCAACAAGCGGCTCTCTGTTAAATATTTTTTATGAAATTGATACTTTAGAAGAGCAAATCTACGGAACAGGAAAGAGATGATGAACCGGGTGTTTGTTTTATCAGTTGCTCTGGTCCATAGAAACCTGGAAGTTTACAAACTGTGGTTTACCAGTTCAGTACCTTCTGGTGACACAGGGATGCAAATTGACTCCATCTCAGTAGGTTTGAAAAAATACTGCTCTAGGTTGGTTTGGCTGTAGGTTTAGTGAAAACATCTCATTTAAAAACTGTGGTTGGGTTGTGCAAAGCAAGTTACATTGCGTTGACTGACTTCTTCAATGCTATTTAAGTCATGAGTCACAAAGCAAACAGCATGTTCATCCCATCAGCAGCATGTTCTGCCAGTGTCGTCTCATGGGAATGTATGCAGCCTTATCCACAAGGATAATAACCTCAGCTATCCTCTGGTCTGAACCCAATGAATGAAGTGAAGATCATCGTTTTCCCTAAAGAACGGCAAAAAAAGGATTAGTGATCTTCTTTTTGCTAAACCCCTGTTTTAAAAAAGAAAATCTTGAATGGACCGTATAGTTTTGTCCAAGAGCTACATGATTGGCTTGGGGAGAGGAACCATCAACACTCACTGACACTAGCGAGATGGAATTCGTTAAGGATAATTACAAAGATAAGATTGACGCTGGCAAAGGTTGCCTTAGCCCTGCCACAATCTCCCGTTCCAACATAGAAAAAGCAAGTAAATCCTCAGTCTGGGAACTGAAAAATAGAGGAGCACACGAACATCACTTCCTTGGTGCAACACCTTTAATCCTTAAAAAATAATCAAAATTATACACTCATAATCAGAGTGCATGAAATCCAGATCAGTTAGATCCCCCCATTGGATGGAACGTTCAGGTTAGTCCTTATATTAGTTAGGCCTCCTACTGCTCTGTTTTATACCCTATTCGCTTTGTGCATTCCGCTGTTGAACCCTACTATAATTTTGGGTCCCGTCTCACTGACTTCACGAGCTGGAGACTGGGATAGAATGCTGACGTCTCAGGAAAAGCCCAACGCATTTCAGGGGATTTCTGCATAAAGGCATCTCACCGTGTTTGGTATAAATCTCCTAATTTAACCTTTATTATGCTATATCTAATACATATTTTAAAAATGTAATGGAGTGTTTTAGTTTGGTGATTAAAAATCCTGCTGTGAGTGAAGATAACTGATACATGGAAAACATCAATAATATCTCAGACCTCCAGGTGGAGGGTTAAGACACCACAAAGTCCCCAAATTAGATGCACTCAACACGCCTAAAGTATGTATTAATGGCTGAGTATGTATTAGTATAGGAATCCATAATGGTTAAGTGTATACTCGTATCAAAGTTTACTGAGGGCAGGAGCTAAGTGAAAAAAGGGCCTTTATAAGCGATTACTCCAGAATGTAACAGAAAAGTGATGATTCTAAAATATAATATAAAAATCATTTTATTAATACACAATAAAATAAGAAGGGTATTTGGAACTAACACAGTGAACATGCTGGTGAGCAGCAATCTAAAAGTGAAACCGTAATTAGGTTACATAGCAGATAGCAGTTAATGGCAAAAGTCACCTAAATTTAAGAAGGTAAATGTCTCCTGCCCTCAGTACCCTTCAATGTAAGTATACTGTAAAAGCTGTAAAAATGTTACAACAAAAATTCAGTTATCAAATGAGTTTATTTCAGGTGCACACTGCGGAGACAGCTTCAAAACAAAAAGCTCTCTCCCAGATAACACGGTATGCCATATATTTATACCCTAAAACCTAAAGTTCCACCCATTTATGGGGGGGCATGCACATCACTAAATATTACCTCATTTTGTAATACATAACAATACTAAAGCTGATGTCATTTTGTAATACATAATAAATGTATGTAAGCTAAAAATCATTATGGGGTTAAATGTGATGTCAGTTCTGCCACTTGGCACATTGTATGAGAATCATTTTCCCTGTAAGAATCTGAGCTTATCTTACATGCTTCTCATAATATCTGGCCTGTCTACACTTTCAATTTGAAGCTGATTGGATGAGGAAAGATCAATAAAGTCAGCTAGGAGCGAAAACATTCCATTCTCTCTTTTACACAGATTTCTTCACATAGAAAGATGACATTAAAACAAGATGGCGGACTAAAATAATCAAACAAAATGGCTGCTTTGACCCTAGTGCTGTTACATCAGACCCCCTAATGTCTCAACTTCGTCAATACACTTAACCTTTATGGATTCCTATACGCAGGCATTGATATGTCGTAGCGTTGAGTGCAACATAGGCGTGATTATATAGAAAAACATGCGTGGCGCCGTGTGTAGCGGCACCGGGCAGTGCAAAAACAAATTCTATCCATCCCCTCAAAATGCTTATACCAACCGCGACTGTCGTGCCACTTGCTACTGCAATGTGGGCAACCGTTGAAGCGTTTTCAAAATTTGTTTTCTGGTTGTGACTGTCACGTGACGCAGCTGTCCAATCAAAAAACAGATTTCAGCCAGCAGTCGCGTGCGCAGAAGAATGTGCTTGTGAACATGTCACTCTGCGACGTCACTATTGTAACGTCACAGATGCGCGCGTGCGCCCTGCAGTTCAGCTGTATAATCTCAGCCTAATGTGGGGACTGTGTGGTGTGCTACCCTCCACCTGGAGGTTTGAGACATTGTTGTCTTTTAGTATATCCCTTCTAATGCACCCACCCTATACCTATTTATAGGTGTGCGGATATCTATTTTGTTAAACGAGAAACAATAAAATATGTAAAAACACATGTAAAAAATATAACGCAATCTTCATAATCCAAAGAAACACTCGAAATTGATAATAAATAATAAAAACGAGGAAACACAAAATTAAAGACGGAAAAAAAGCCTTTACAGTACCCAGCTCAGAAATGTACTTCAGAAATACATGTTGAATAAAAACAGTAAAACAAATAAATCCTCAGGCTGACCTGCTTGCTCTAGGGCTACAGTACTTCCTAAGAATGGTGTTGAAGGTGAAATGATGACCTCCCCGTAGCTCATCTCAGCCATTGTTTCCCCTAACATGGGCTGAACAGCAGCCACAGCAACTTCCTGAGCCACGTACACAGGTGGTGGGACAACAATACTAGTTAAAGCAATTAGTAGCTACCACTGATGACGCTTTTCTGCCGACCAAGCTAACCGTGCATCTATAATTGGCCAAACCCCCTCCTATGTTTGGTGGCAGTAAGCCACCTCTATCCAAATAACAGGCTTTATTTTATTTTGCTAGGTTTGCCAAACGTGCATCCCAAAAAATAATGTTAATCCTTTTCATCATGTAAATGTAACAGGGATCCGCCTTCTTACCTCCTGGGGGAAAACAGCTCAGTTGTTAGGAGAAACAGCAGTGTTGTGTCGGCAATGTTATGGTTGGCCTGGCCCTTCAGACTGTGTAACGTGTAATGCGGTGGCCATCTTGGGGTTGGTGCGACCGGAAGGAAGAGACCTAGAGAGACAGGATTTCCTCCGTGGTACAGAGGTGACCTTGTCAGAGTATCCGGAGCCAAGGAGGAGTAAGGTAGTGTCCAGGGAGCCTGTCAAGCTCCCGGACTAGGCCCAAAGCCTGTCCCTAGGCCCCAGGTAGTTCCCCTCACGTTAGTTACTTGTGCAGGGCTGGCCATATGATTAATCAGCTCCCAGTAGCTAGCAGCACAGCGGAGCCAGATCGGAGTGCAGAAGGACATTTCTACACCGGCATTTGGTACCATCCAGCATGTGGACGTGAGGCGTGAGGGGCAGATGTCGGAGACCACGAGGCGGGGGACCCTGCTGTTGCTTTTGTCTTTGCTTGGAAATGTGCAACAACGCAAGGGAGAGGGTAGTGCTGCCCTCACTCACACATTGGGAGGGGTCGCTTGCTGGACATGGGGTTACAGGTGCCAAGCACCCCAGGTACTATTGGCACTAGCTACACCCGGACGATATTACTGTTACTCCTACTATTATTGTACATTTTGTTGTGAGTATTATTTGAGGCATTCTGTGGGACCACAGTAAAGAAGTCATATAATACCTGGTTGTGTGTGTGTTATTGGGGTGTACCTTAAAGGCATACAAGTTCCTATGAGGAGCCATCCTGCTACACAGAATCCTCATAGGTTTAGGCGCTGCACCATAGAGATATAGAGAACACACAGTCATCCCAGGCTCCCTATGAGCAGAGGCCCAGGCCTTCTGTACGCCTAACAGGTAGCACCAGTACCGTAATTACCGCTGTTTCCCATAGGGATAGGGGAAAGGGTGTTACATAAACTTGATGAAATAATGGTTGTACCTAGAAGACTGTGTTCACCTGACCTTTTTGTATGCAAGGAGGTTATGGATTATTAGTAGGTTTCCTTCGTTACCTTTAGCAACTATACTAGTGTAGTCAGGTCCCCTTTGGCTCCCCGGTACCCCGTTCCTCTTCCCCTTGCCCTCCTCAGTGAGAAGGCAGTTGCGGGGGCGAGCGCGTCTCTCGGTGGCATCAGAGGCACGGCGCCGCCATCTTTGTTATGTCCGCACGGGTGCGGAGGCTCACGCATGCGCAGAGGCGACGCGACGGCCAATATAGTGAGCGCGAAGGGGCAGAGATGGCGCTCCGTAGTGCAGGGACTCCCCAAGGTCGCGCAGGTGCAGTTAAGCATAGCGCCGGCCATTACAGCTTCGCACAGGCGCAGTAAAGATAGCGCACGCGGTCCCAAAGCTAAAGAGGTCCTGAGTGGACTACAATTCCCAGCAGATTTTGGGGACTGCCCTTTCACCCACATCACATGCAGCCAGCCAGCAAATAGGGTTTGCAGCTTCTCCTGTTGGCAAAGGATACAATGTTGCAGAGACCACGCTGGTCAGTTGGAGCGGGGAGAAGGAAGGGGGAGGAAGTGTATAAGGAGCAAGTGGCTTCTTACACTAGGCCAGGTTACCCCCAGGCCCCAGGTAGGCCCCACTCCCCACTAGGTTAGTGGGTAAGTTCATAGGGAAGGCCCTTAGGTAGGGACCCTGCCCTTAGGTGAGTGTAAGTCTTGTCAGTGACACAGCTGCAGTGCTGTGTGCTCTGACAAGAAGAGACAGTGTTGTGTGCAGTGCAGCTAGAGTAGTTGCTTTGACTGTGTCAGTGAAAGGCCCCTCAGAGGAAGAAGGGGGGTTGCTTTCAAGTTATACAGTGTGTGTAATATCATCAGTGCCAGTTGCACGTGGTGAGCTGCCAGAGTCTGGGATCAGACAGAATCTACAGTAAGAGATATTCTGCATGCTGGGGCTAGGGTAGAGGTATACCCCCAGGGTTCAGTTAGTACCCTGAGACACTAGAGGAATACTGTATGTGATAGGGTCTGCCTTGAGACAGGGACTCATTCACCATACTCAGAGGGAAAGAGGAATGCTGCATGACAGTGCCTGACTGTCAGTACAGCGTGTATGTAGCAGAGACTGTGATAAAGGATAATTTCGGCTGGGGATCCCTTCCCTGTGGAATCAGCGTGTGTATCCATTCCTGCAGAGAGCAGTGCAGTGCGGTGTGGGATCACTGTGCGGTGTTGCTGAGTTCCAAGGATTATCCTGATCAGGAGCAGTGATCAGGGATGTAGTATAATAAGTGCACCACCGGGCCCCAACACAGAGAAGCGCTATCCCTCACACTCACACTCTCTTTATTGTTGTGGACACTCCAGGGATGTGTCCAAGCACAGTATTATCAAAGGGACTGAGGGTGATGTGATGATGGACATGTGGGTGAGGTGATGGTATGCATTCAGGGTGATGCAATGTTGTTCATATGATGTATTGATGTTATGCAAAGAGAGTTTCATTGAAGTTATCGTTCATGCAAAGTAAATACTGTTTATTCACATTGTGTGTATTTACTGTATGGTTGTTCTGGTGAGGGCACATTCCCACCACGTTGGGATCCCTCATCAGTGGAGGCGCTGCACCGAGTGTAAGTATATACCCCAGGTTCCCCATGGCGGAAGCTCAGCCCTCCTGGTTGCCAAACAGGTACAGCACCACACTGATACGTAGTCAGATACACCTACCCACCTCAATCTCACTTAGGGTGGAGGAAAGAGGGCTACACTAGCATTCCCTACATTACCTGTAGCAAGTATACTCTCTGATTTAATATGGATTAATCCATATTTCTAATACTGAATATTGATTAAGCTTGAAGAAATAAAGAATTGTATGAAGACAGCTAAAGAATAGCAATTTTGGCATCACAAATCTATTTGCGATAGTAAACATTGGTATTCAATATTCATTAATTAATTAGTCCCCGCTAGAACTTGTAGCATACTAATTATGGCCATGACAATTTAATTATTTAAAAGTTATTCCTTTTTAATTAAAAGGCTTTATGCAATAAAATTACAGTGGCTACAACAGCACCAAACCTGTCCTCAGGAACTACATATGTAATGATATTTCTGATTATTTTTCTTTTCCTCACCTCTTTCAGTAGAAATAAACATCATACCATACTTGGAAAGCAATGCAAGTTCATTCTGTTCCTTTCCAAACATCTGCGGTAACCCATTGAAAACAAACTCTTGATTTCTTCTGCTAGGAGAGATATTCCACTAACTGGGCTTGTTAATAGTATCTGTTCCACCATTTAATATCAAGAATGGTGGCTCTTGTTTCTACGCTAAGGGAGGTTGAGTGATGTTCAGCTTGTGTTTCTGTAAATTATAACGATAATATAACACTTCAACAAGTAACATAAATCTAATTTGAAACACATTGTCTTCTTTAGATCATGAATGAACTAGAAATAGTTAGTGGAGTTGCGCTCGTTCACAGTAAATGAGTACTGCAGTATTAGGTGATACCTTTTTTATTTGGACTAACAATAGATATTATAAGACAAGATTTCGAGAGTTCTCCTCTCTTCCTCAAGTCAGCAATACGGATTCACACAGATTGCAGGAGCTTAACACAGATGGAAAAACAAGATAACAATTAAAGACAGAGGATATGTAGAATTCATGGTAAATAAACAGACAGCAATAAGGGTGGGTGAGAAATGTGGAGAGGATATACAGTAGGACCATATATCCATCAGCAGTGTGAAGCGGGGTAGGGGAGCAGCGGAGGAGAAGGGTTTGAAATTAAATATAACAAAGACGTAGGAGAAACATTACAAAAAATGATGAGAGTGTAAGAAACCCCACAGCAGCATTAAGTCCTCATGTTTTAGTGTCAAAGAGCATTATCAGTTTGAGCACCTCTTTAGATCAGAAAGACATTGGTAGGAAGGTTTTACTTTGACATTTATGCATTTGATGCCCTGGGATACTGTATATTCACTAAACTCAGAAATGTTCTGCTTTGTGTCGGAAACCCTTTGATGTACAGTGAAGGTTTAAGACAACTGCTGAGACCTAGTGGTTTGTTTGACAAATAAAAGGCTGAATAAAATGATTAAAACAGATTTGATACATTTATTTATAGCAAGTAAGTAAACCTCCCCCGACAGAAGACTCACTTCTGTTATATCACTTGCTGATGAAAGTTAGGAAAATAACTATTAACTACTGTACCTATCTGACATTTTAATAATAAATAATGTAAGTTGTATAGCACTGGCAGTGCTGCACATAGCATTTTTTTAAGCACTAGTCCTGCCCCATAGAGCTTACAATCTATTTTTTGGTGCCTGAGTTACAGGGGGATAAAGTGGCCCTAGGTCACAAGAAGCTGAGCCTGAGATTCGTACCATCCTCCCCTATTTTCAGAGTCAGGGACTTGACTTACTGAGCCACTTCAGCCCTATTTCTGTATTAATTCCTCTAGCACTTTTTAATCTACAGTACACAAGCCAGTGTCATGCATGCATGGCATTTCCCCACCATTCTGATTATATTTCATTGTCAAAACAAATGTAGATCTAACCAACCAATGGGAAAAAGGTTTCTACATATTAATCAACCCATGACTGCTTATTTGTAACTCGGTAATCGATAGTTGAAGGAATCTGCCTTGGAACTTGGCGAGAGAGACACAACGCTATACACTAAACCTTTACAATACATGCATTATTTATCTGTGTACAATCTGTTGAAGGAGCTAGCAGGAAAAATAGCACTTTCAGAAACAATAGGGAGTGAGAGGGGAAGGGGTTGTGAGCTCTAGCTACTGTCAATGATACGGTGCCAGGGGTGAGAGAGTCATAGAACACAGAAAAGAACACTTGCCTAGGCAGGTGAGAGAACCCCTTTTGAACAAGCACTCATACAGTGATAGATACAGATAATTAAAAGAATTAACCTTTATTGGTGTATACGGGTAAAGTTAGTGAAGTACATAAATAATCAACACAATTAAAAACGCATTAAACGGATTGCACCTAGGTCTATTGTGGATTGCTAGAGATAGTATTTGAAGGAGAATGGTTTAGAATATCTGGTACCATATGACAGAAACAAAAGTTACTAATAGAGTATATAACTAATACCATATTAGTTATATACTCTATTAGTAACTTTTGTTTCTGTCATATGGTACCAGATATTCTAAACCATTCTCCTTCAAATACTATCTCTAGCAATCCACAATAGACCTAGGTGCAATCCGTTTAATGCGTTTTTAATTGTGTTGATTATTTATGTACTTCACTAACTTTACCCGTATACACCAATAAAGGTTAATTCTTTTAATTATCTGTATCTATCACTGTATGAGTGCTTGTTCAAAAGGGGTTCTCTCACCTGCCTAGGCAAGTGTTCTTTTCTGTGTACTTTCAGAAACAACACAGCTTTTTCCTGAAAGTGGCCGTGCAGGGACGAATGTTTTCTGTATAAACTACCAAAATAAAATTGGATTAAATTGCAACAATTTCACATTTACGTCACTGCAAATCCCCAGATAAATAAACCTTTCTGGATCCTTCACATTTTGTATTTGCCCTTTTAGTTATATTGATCAAGAAAAATAGTAAAATGGAACAATATGGCCATGTCTCTGTCTGTCTGTCTTATCAATCTGTCTGTCTGTCTGTCTTATCTATCTGTCTGTCTTATCTATCTGTCTGACTGTCTGTCCTTGTACCTACTTCAAATAGATATACACGTTAGTACTACTGCATCATATCTAGTTCACTTCAAAATAATCCTTTATGATCTTGTGAAATATCTGTAGAATCCTTTCCACCATCATAATGAGTGACTGTCCATCACAGAGAATGGTTTTATTAAAGGGGGCATTAACACGGACCAGGGGTGGGCAACTCCAGTACTCCAGGGCCAGGTCAGGTCTTCTGGATATCCCTGCTTCAATCAGTGGCTCAGTCTTTGACCTCGGCCACTGATTGAACCATCTGTGCTGAAGCAAGGACTGATTGATCCATCAGTGCTGAAGCAAAAACTGATTACGCCACCTGTGCTGAAGCAGGGATATCCTGAAAACCTGACCTGTTGGGGGCCTTGAGGACTGGAGTTGGCCACCCCTGACATAGACCATGGGGTTGATGTATCAAAGTCTCCCGGCTGTGACAAGCCCTGTAAACGAGAAATCTGACTCAGATCTGTCAAAGAAAGTATTCCCATTGAAAGCCATGGTATTTATTCCTGTAATAAATCTAATGCAGATTTTTTTCTGTACTTTGTGCAGCCAGGCGACTTCGTTACATCGCCCCCCTATATATTAACATGCTGACATGTGTTTCCTGTTTCTAAGGAAACATGCCATGAAGTGCCAATGTGTGAAAAGGTAAGAAGAACAAATAATAGGTAAGAGTATAAATAAATTCAATAAGTGACATGTAAAATGCAAGGGTGTGTGAATATTGCTATGGAAGCTGATTACATGGCTACATTTTTTTTACAATAACCTTTTTAAGACTCTGGAAGCTAGCCCGATGATATCCCACTATGGGTCCTCAGATGGTACACATCCAGTCACTACTTGCTTGTTCAACTCAACAGGATTCATGGAGCTTCTCCACCTCCTCAGAAGTGGCACAACCAGGAAGAGAGTGTTCCTGAGTCACTATGTGCCATAGGATTGTCAATTCAGTTTAGTTCTTATGGACAGCTTTTTAGGAAGTTGTGGGATGTGACCCATTTAAATAAACTTTGCATAGCCATTAGCATACTGTATCTCCCAGGGTACCTCAGGTGTGCTCCTTTATCAGCACATGCATCTCTTTCTCTCTAATTTACTTAGTGGGAGTTTTGATGGGATATATATTCATAACTGGAGACACTACTAAAACTGACCTCCCCCTTGTAAAGGTTATTTTTCAGATATTTTTAAATACGAATTCAGATTACAGATTGAATCTGAGTTCGGATTCTTAAAAATCCACTCTGATTTTTTTAGTACACAATCCGAAGATGGATTTTATTGTGCAGATCGGATTTGGTCTAAAAAAAAAAAACAGGACATTTCATGGATCTAATTTTGACAGGTTGGCCCATCTCTTTAGGGTCAAAGTTTCCCAGCCATAATTGACGCATGCACAATACACTGATCGAACACTCTCCTCTTGAAGCACGGAAGAAGATTCTCTTGACAGATTATATTGTTTCTTCCAATTCTTCTTCATTCTCCTATTGATTTAATTTGAAAGGCTCCCATCCATTGATACTTGCTGATCAAGTCGTTTTTGATTTCTTCTAGATCAACTCCATTTACTGTATTTTGATATTTGTAGAGTTGAAACATTTGTTGAAGACATCTAGGGTCTTGCTGAGATTCATATGGAGGCCCACCTTCATACTTGCTGCGGAGAGTTATCTAATGTAACTCATTGCTGTAGGTTTCATGGACTTTGTTAGCGATTTCTCTCATTTTTTTCTGTGCTACATTTTCATAAAAATGTCATAATTATTTGTTAAATTTACTCCATGCATTTTTAACAAACTAATACACATTTTCAGTTCCAGTTGACCGTATCTGCTATTGATCTTGAGGCTATTGATTTAGATTGCTTTACTCTTCTTTTTAATCAGTTTTCTTCTTCCCATCTTTTCATTATGATGTACATTACATTTTAGTCTTGATTCCATTGGGTCCATTCAATGTCCATTTTCTCTTTGGATTCTTTTGAAAAATGAATTCACCATGTAAAAGTTTTCCTATGATTAATTTTTTTTTACCAATCTGTCTCCACCTTTATTCCTATGTCCCAGCTAAACTTACCTACTGCTACTTTGTCTTTCTGCTGGGTACCAATCTGTGCATTGATATCTCCCATAATAATCAGGTAACAATTTCCTATGTTGTTAAGTTGGTTAATTTCATGATAGAATTCTTCCTCTTCCTTGTTTGTTAACTTGATGTTGGGGCATACACTCGGATAATTTGAAGCTGGTATCTCTTTGATAGTTGAATGATGATTCTGCCTGCTCTTCCAGCTGGGCTTTCATTGCCCACTATGTTGTTCCTACGTTTCTTGTTAATGATGAAGGTAACTCAATTTGAAATATGCTATTATAAAGCGTTTGAATACATTTAAAATATTAACATTAGCCTATTTCCCATGTATCTCAAGGGAAAGCCCTGCTGTATTAACTCTTACAGAATTAACCATAAGGGTCATGAAGAAATGTATCATGCATACTTTTATGACTGCTATAGAAAACAAGGTGTTATTAATTCTAACACCTCCCTTTAGCATGACTAACTGTCCATTGCATACTATGAAACCTGCTCACTTAATGTAACGATGTATTTGTAACCATGTATCTATCATCATAACTCTGTGCCCAGGACATACTTGAAAACGAGAGGTAACTCTCAATGTATTACTTCCTGGTAAAACATTTTATAAATAAATCGGGCCTATTCAGGTAGATTAGCTAAGTGATTTAATGCTTCTTAAGTGCACTTTACAAGCGATTTTGCATGTGTAGTACTCAGAAAGCTTCAACAATTGGCAAAATTGTTTGGAAAGGGGCTTTTAAACGAGCGTTAGCACTCCGACAAGATGTGCGGTATCCCCAAAAATGCAGAAACTCGCATTTTGTGCCAGCAACTGCTGCTCAGGTAGCTTTGATATGCACATTGCACCTTAAACCACATATTGTGTTTCCGCCACCTAAGGCGTGGTGAGATCGGGTTCATGATGTGCATAGGGAGGAGTATATTTTATTTTTACTACATAGGATTAAAGCTGCAGGAGACCCCCGTCTTCAATCCTATGTAATAAAAATAAAATGATCGCCCAGCTTCATTACCTTAGTGGCTAACCAGGAAGGAGTTAAATAGCAGTAACCGGTGTGTTTGTGGTCATCTATGCCCGCAATGGGGACACAGATAGCTACATTCACAACTTAATTACCTTATTGGCGGTACATTTAATCTTGCAGGAGATACCAGCACCCGATACAGAGGCCTATACCCCGGGAAGCATGGGGTCTCCGGACCTGAAATTAATGTGGTTCAGGTCCGGATCCCCCCTGCTTCAATACTATTATTCAATACTAAAACATACTGGACACCTAACAAGCTCCTATTGAACCCCCAAAATAACCACAACATATATATATATAAGCATATGAGTGTCACAGAGGAGTGCTACTGAGCATGGCAATATATATTTAAAACCAGAGACAGAACATAAAACACAGACAGATCTCAGTTTTAGCACATCCAGTGAAAATCATACACGGTACAGTGCCTAAATATATATGTATAAATAACTATTAAGTAAAATGGTCTTTTAGTTTGACATTTTTGGCCACAATTGTTGTAAGCCCCTGAGCCAACGGCACGGCAGACCACATTTCAGGGGTCCCTAAAGCTAATATAAATTCTTAATAACCTGTGTAATAACAGGAAGAATGATTTATAGTAAATCTGTCAATATTAGTTGCAAAGTTCTAAGTCTGATTGAAGCTTTTATTAACCTGTACATTAGCAGGAAAAGCACTCTGTATTAGAGTTGTCACAACCATACTGCAAGAAAGCCAGTTCCCCTGAGTGGAAGATGCTATGGAGTGAGCCCTTAACCATTTAAATGTGGGAGGGGGTGAGTTTCAATTAGGTAGGAGGTTGCCACCCTCCAAACAGCCAAGACTAGCTGAACAAGAATTGTAAAATATACTGGACACCTAACAAGCTCCTATTGAACCCCCAAAATAACCACAACATATATATAAGCATATGAGTGTCACAGAGGAGTGCTACTGAGCATGGCAATATATATTTAAAACCAGAGACAGAACATAAAACACAGACAGAGCTCAGTTTTAGCACATCCAGTGAAAATCATACACGGTACAGTGCCTAAATATATATGTATAAATAACTATTAAGTAAAATGGTCTTTTCATTTGACATTTTTGGCCAAAATTGTTGTAAGCCCCTGAGCCAACGGCACGGCAGACCACATTTCAGGGGTCCCTAACGCTAATATAAATTCTTAATAACCTGTGTAATAACAGGAAGAATGATTTATAGTAAATCTGTCAATATTAGTTGCAAAGTTCTAAGTCTGATTGAAGCTTTTATTAACCTGTACATTAGCAGGAAAAGCACTCTGTATTAGAGTTGTCACAACCATACTGCAAGCAAGCCAGTTCCCCTGAGTGGAAGATGCTATGGAGTGAGCCCTTAACCATTTAAATGTGGGAGGGGGTGAGCTTCAATTAGGTAGGAGGTTGCCACCCTCCAAACAGCCAAGACTAGCTGAACAAGAATTGTAAAACATACTGGACACCTAACAAGCTCCTATTGAACCCCCAAAATAACCACAACATATATATAAGCATATGAGTGTCACAGAGGAGTGCTCAGTAGCAACCTCCTACCTAAGTGAAGCTAACCCCCTCCCAAATTTAAATGGTTAGGGGCTCACTCCATAGCATCTTCCACTCAGGGGAACTGGCTTGCTTGCAGTATGGTTGTGACAACTCTAATGAGTTGTCACAACCATACTGCAAGCAAGCCAGTTCCCCTGAGTGGAAGATGCTATGGAGTGAGCCCCTAACCATTTAAATTTGGGAGGGGGTTAGCTTCACTTAGGTAGGAGGTTGCTACTGAGCACTCCTCTGTGACACTCATATGCTTATATATATGTTGTGGTTATTTTGGGGGTTCAATAGGAGCTTGTTAGGTGTACAGGTTAATAAAAGCTTCAATCAGACTTAGAACTTTGCAACTAATATTGACAGATTTACTATAAATCATTCTTCCTGTTATTACACAGGTTATTAAGAATTTATATTAGCGTTAGGGACCCCTGAAATGTGGTCTGCCGTGCCGTTGGCTCAGGGACTTACAACAATTTTGGCCAAAAATTTCAAACTAAAAGACCATTTTACTTTACTCTAATGAGTTGTCACAACCATACTGCAAGCAAGCCAGTTCCCCTGAGTGGAAGATGCTATGGAGTGAGCCCCTAACCATTTAAATTTGGGAGGGGGTTAGCTTCACTTAGGTAGGAGGTTGCTACTGAGCACTCCTCTGTGACACTCATATGCTTATATATATGTTGTGGTTATTTTGGGGGTTCAATAGGAGCTTGTTAGGTGTCCAGTATGTTTTACAATTCTTGTTCAGCTAGTCTTGGCTGTTTGGAGGGTGGCAACCTCCTACCTAATTGAAGCTCACCCCCTCCCACATTTAAATGGTTAAGGGCTCACTCCATAGCATCTTCCACTCAGGGGAACTGGCTTGCTTGCAGTATGGTTGTGACAACTCTAATACAGAGTGCTTTTCCTGCTAATGTACAGGTTAATAAAAGCTTCAATCAGACTTAGAACTTTGCAACTAATATTGACAGATTTACTATAAATCATTCTTCCTGTTATTACACAGGTTATTAAGAATTTATATTAGCGTTAGGGACCCCTGAAATGTGGTCTGCCGTGCCGTTGGCTCAGGGACTTACAACAATTTTGGCCAAAAATTTCAAACTAAAAGACCATTTTACTTAATAGTTATTTATACATATATATTTAGGCACTGTACCGTGTATGATTTTCACTGGATGTGCTAAAACTGAGCTATGTCTGTGTTTTATGTTCTGTCTCTGCTTTTAAATATTATTCAATACTGTAATATTTTTTTTTAAGAAAAGTAGCACAATCGCCTGTAAGAGCCGTGCAGGGCGCTGTGCAGGGCGCTGTGCAGGGTGCTGTGCAGGGCGCTGTGCAGGGCGCTGTGCAGGGAGTTGTGCAGGGTGCCGTGCAGAGAGCCGTGCAGGGAGCCGTGCAAGGGTGCTGTGCAAGGGTGCTGTGCAAGGGTGCTGTGCAAGGGTGCTGTGCAGGGCGCTGTGCAGGGCGCTGTGCATGGTGCAGTGCAGAGAGCGGTGCAGAGCGCTGTGCAGGGCTCTGTGCAGGGCGCTGTGCAGGGTGCCGTGCAGTGAGCTGTGCAAGGGTGCTGTGCAGGGCGGGGTGCAGGGCGCTGTGAAGGGAGCTGTGCAGGGCGCTGTTCAGGGCTCTGTGCAGGGTACTGTGCAGGCAGCTGTGCAGGGAGCTGTGCAGGGAGCTGTGCAGGGTGCTTTGCAGGGTGCTGTGCAGGGAGCTGTGCAGGGAGCTGTGCAGGGAGCTGTGCAGGGAGATGCAGTTTCTCTCTGCACAGCTCTTCCAGACTGGAGGGAAATCGCACAGGCGTATCGCTTCAAAATATATTTCTAACTCATGCGGTATGTCATTTTTGTACCAAACGGTATTTACCAAGTGATACATCTTACTGAATATCATTCGGTAGGAACATGCAAACACGTTCGATGTTGCAGTGATAACATCGAAGCTACCTGAATAGGTGCCTATAAGAGGCTAGCAGGACATTGGCATGGAATGCCTTACTAACCACCAAGGCAAACCTCTTCCCCATTTGGAGCAATAATGTGCTCATCCTGACAGCATGAACAATGTGTGAGCTTAAGAATAGGATGTATGTGGTAATGACAAGTAATAGGTGGATCAATGAGACGGCGGCTCCTTGAAAAATAGAAACTCACCAAAATATTTTTTATTTTTCTATTTGCAGGTGTTTCAATTTTTCCAAGAAGTCGCAGTCTCATCGATCCACCTGCTACTTCTCCGCCTTACTTACTATTGAAGAGACGCACTCAGAGGTTATTGAGGACTTCACAACAGCTGATCGAAAGGCGTGTTTCATCAGCTGGAGGATCAGGGCGGTGAACAATCGTGAGTAAGCTACTACTCAACACCGGGCATACCGGGAGACACGGGGTTAAGATACAGGTTCTGGACTTTCACTGAGGACTACATTCAACCCTCTACTTGTTTTTATTTCAAGCCCCCATTGTTTTGTCTCCCCCTATCCTCCCGTATATATACACCTCAAAAGGGTTTGATTCTACCCTCGTCTCAACCCGATTTTTGTCCCGTCTTTGATTGACATATATCTACAAACATATTTCGATTAATATGGTCTGTTTTCCTGTAGCTCATACTCGGTTTTACATATGTATGTGGTAATGAGCAGCATCGTTGGATCAAACCATGGAGTATACAAAATGCTGTTTCTAGAATTTCATTTGAATTAGATCAGAACTTAATTAGCTGCAAATTGCTGTAGCCCTCCGGTCCTTTGCTTGAACTTGCACCTTGTATTTCTCTTTTATATTTTTTGGCGTTTATATTATCAGACCTGTCAGCTCATGGAAAATGTAGATGCTTTCTTTCACGGCTGCTGTGAGAACTTTTTATCTCGCTTCACTGTTAAAAGGATGTATTTTAAACCGCAAAGCTCAGTAATGTACTATTTGCTCCTTCTGTACTAAATGAGCTAGAACAGCACAGACTGTTTGAATACATATCTGTTTTTAAGTAGAAAATTATACAGGACAACATTCCCATAGCAAAATATGAATTCTTTCAGCCCTAGAGCATTAAATACGTTATATATTATACATCAATTCCCTATACTAAATATTATAATTAGATTCCCTGTTCATGTCACCTTTACCATGTAACGACTTGGGAATAATCATATTGATCAGGGATGTCAAACTCAGTCCTCAAGCGCCACCAACAGGCCAGCTTTTATGGATATCCCTGCTTCAGCACAGGTGGCTCAATCAGTGGTTCAGTCAAAGACTGAGGACTGAGTTTGACACCGCTGCTATAGATATATTTTACCTGTTAACGTAATAAGATGAGTAACGTTACAACAATATTTATTGCAAGAAATACCGTGTCTTCATTAAAAAGAATGGTTACGTGTGCATTCTCTTTAATACACACAATCTTTTCTGTGTTATTACAGCTTATATCGACTTCATCCCATTCCTTGAATAGAGATGTGCAAGAAGTGCTGTCAAGTCTACTATGGTGTTATCATCATCAGCATCATCCATTTCTTTTTAAGGAAATACGGGCCTCCACTTACTGTAAGTGGACATCGCAATACTTTGCAGTCAGTTTGAGAACATTATTGTTACACATGAGACAGACAGGCAAAGCCAGAATAATTTTTATTATTATAACGCATCAACATATTCCATAGCCCTTGTAAGAGATGTGTGTAGAGGTATGCAAATGGACCACCATTTTTGGGTGAAATTAATATAAGGCTTTATTGCCTGTTCCTTTAAGAATGAAAACAAAAACATAAAAGAAAAACTTACTCCACTTTGGAGAATAACTAGACAGTAATGTATATGCCCTATCTAACTGGGTGGGTAGCTAGGCTGATTACCACCCCAAACAAATATATATATACAGCTCAACCCCGTTATAGCACGATCCGCTACTATGCGGATCTGCTTATAACGAGGTCTGAGCATGGCTCCCGATTTAAAAACATCTCCATTTATTTTTTAAACATTCAATGCTTTATTGCACACACACATACACACACACACACACACACACCATGTGGGAATTGAATGTGAATACATTTTATATAACAAATACAACACAAAAATTAAGTAGCGCTAAAGAGGATATGAAATAACACTAATAGATGTTAAATTATAATAACATATTAAAATATTAAAAAAATAAAATTACCACAATTTAACCTAATAATATCTACAAACCATAATGTGATAGTGACAAAGGAAAAAATCCAAAATAAATGTTCCATTTAAAAAATCAAAAATCCAGAGAGAAATATAGTCCCAATTGCAGATCCAGGGAGCGTCTTTGCAGCTTTAAAGAGAATGTGTATAGCCAACCACTTTTGGAATCTGTGGACAAAAAACAAACAAAAGCGCAAGCTCCATAGCACGTAACTGAGTAAAAAATAAGGTACTTTTATTTGAAAAAACAGCAACCCATAAGAATGTGCACTTACAGGATTTTAAACAGAACCATTCGTGGGAGAGAAATCTCTATTGTGGTCATCTGCGATGGTAGGGGGAATCCCAGTTTGGCAGAGTAGATGTAAACAGCCCAGAGTCACCACGAACTCCTATCCCGAGTTGGCAGCAAGATAGAAAGGCATCCAATGCCTGCACGTCCTTTGCTCCCTCATACAGTAGTTGCTAGCACTTAAAAATGCCGGAGCGCAAGGAAGCCAGGGACTCCAAGTACACCAACACAAACGTGATGACGTCACAGCCCTGGCTTCCTTGCGCTCTGGCATTTTTAAGTGCTAGCAACTATTGTATGAGGGAGAAAAGGACGTGCAGGCATTGGATGCCTTTCTATCTTGCTGCCAACTCGGGATAGGAGTTCGTGGTGACTCTGGGCTGTTTACATCTACTCTGCCAAACTGGGACTCCCCCTACAATCGCAGATGACCACAATAGAGATTTCTCTCCCACGAATGGTTCTGTTTAAAATCCTGTAAGGGCACATTCTTATGGGTTGCTGTTTTTTCAAATAAATGGACCTTATTTTTTACTCGGTTACGTGCTATGGAGCTTGCACTTTTGTTTGTTTTTTTGTACATTTTATATAACACACATGTTGGAATATGCTAGTACCAATTCCTTACCTGCTACGGCACAGGATTTGTGTAATGAAACAGACAAGCAGGTAGGGAATTGGTACTAGCATATTCCAAGCAAGTCCAACAAGAAAGTCTCTTATCTGTTTCTGTTGTTGTTGCTGTAGGGGATGGCCTCTCTGTTCTCCTGGGTCACCATCCTTATGTGCTATGGCACTATCTGTGTCCAGGTATAGAGGTATTGTCCCTTTGTCTTGTTGTCAGCATACTGTCCTTCTGTGTGCATCAAGACATCATATTTTCCCAGGTCAGCCAAGTTTTGGGCTAAGGAAATCTCTGGTCTGTCCTTCTCTTTATGTCAGCCCAATTGTGAGCTAAGGAATCTCTCTCCTGTGTCTCACATGAGGCTTTTTACAGAGCTCTCATTAGTCCAAACGAAAACTTACATTGTTACAATACGTAAGGAGGGCCCTGCTTACACTCTATAAGGAAGGGTCAGTGGAAACATTTAGGGGGTACATTAAATGAACCGAGGTTATACATTCAGTTTACCGACATTTCATGGACAGTTACCATACAGATAATACATGATTATGGGACTTGTAACAGAGCATCTCAAACATCAGCGAGTGGCAGCAAACGGCTGGGGAGTGGAAATCTGGAACCGAATAATAGCTGATGTCTTTGGTTATAATTGTGACGATATGGGCAGTGATGCTCTTTTGATAAAGTTGCCCAATCGTCTGGATGAATATACAGGTTTGCCCTGTACTGTATATACATCCTATTGTGGCTTATCTTGCCAAATATATTAGAGGAATGTATATGTGTACATTTTATTTTATTTTCTGTGAAAAAAGATATCAAATCAGCATTGAGAACATGGAAAGGTAGGTGCTATTCTCATTGGCTCGTTTGTAATGCCCACCCTGCTTGCCTCAGCTTCCCCGTTACACCCCCATCCAGGATTTGCCAACACAGGTGAGCCCTCATGCTGTGATTGGCCCTACACACAGCATCTGAGCTGTGATTTGTTGCCGCCCTGTTCTACTTGATTTTCTATGGAGGCGGGGAATATAATTAAAGGGCAGCAAATCTCAGCTCCACAGACCTTGCTGAGGCTAGTGTGTTGACGGACTAAGTGGTGTACTCTGAGTTTGTGCCAGAGACACCCGAAACGATGTTGTCTGCTATTCAGAGTGGGAGATTTAAACTTGCCTGCCTGCGACTTGCAGCCAGTGCTGCCTGGAGTTCCTCATTACCCCACAGGAGCGGAAGTTGCGCCTGGTAAGCCATTTCGGTGGCTCCGGGTACCTAGGAATGTTAGGATTCCCCCTGTATTCCCTGTTTGGTGTGTGAATAGCTCTGTTGGTGAAAGTGTCTGCTGGCTCTGGCCTGAATAAATATACTTTTATTTGATCTCTGTGTCCTGTCTGGTGCTTGATCCCATGAAAGTGTTCTAGTCCCCCATGAAAATAATCATGATTTTAAACAGCCTCGCCAGCAGAGGGGGGAGGGTATAGGGGGGAGATCACAGACAGCCATTGAGTTCCTAGAAGTAGAGGGGGTCAGTTGACCACAGATGTTGTGCCCCAATTTCTCTTATTTTACAGCAAGACCCTCCCAGATGTGGTCGACCACCTTCACTGCCACCAAACACAGGTCCCTAGTCACTATTCCCCAGAAGGCATGGGTCAATAACTCACTCCTGGTTCCAAGAAACCGGTTGACTGGCCTGTATGCTAATAATGAAAAAAACCTATAAACACAAATGTACAGTTTATGCCACTCTGTAATTGACTGCAGAGTTACAGATGTAGCCAGACTTACTGTCGCCAGAGCCACAGGAAGAAAAGCAAAACTCTGCAGCTCCAGGGAGAGTAAAACCCATGATTGCCTGTGTGGGATCCATTCTGCTGAACGGGACCCACCACAGAGAATTTTGCACTGCCGGGAGAAACTGCGGGCTATCGATCACATATACATAGCTTGTAGCAAGCACAATCAGAGATTGACTATGTTCAGCAATCAGCTTAGGGCTGATTACACTATATACAGAGAGGAGCCAATGGGGAACTACAAGCAGTGAGGTCAGACGTACAGTAGGCAGAGCGCTGGTAGGCGGAAGCTGGATGCAGGACAGGTGTGAGAGGCTGTAGGTAATTTGAAACCACAGGAGTGGCCGTACACACGAGCGAGCGCGTGTGCGTGCGCAACAACCACCGGGGGTGGAATAGTGGAGCAGTGGTGAGGAGGCGGCTGACAGGCGTCGGCGCATGCGGGAGTCTGCCCCGGCGGGGCACATGCCCTGCAGGGGATGCACGTGCAGCCGGACGGAGGGAGGAGGAGATGCGGGGCCGGATCCTGTGCGCCTCGGCAGCGGGAGAGGTGAGCAGTAGGGAGCCGTGACGGGATGCCGCGGGAGGTAGGAGAGGCGGCGTCCTTATAATATATATATAAATATATAGTGATACAATCACTGTTTCTAGGGTCTGGAACAGTGCAGTAAGTGTGCTTTCCAGTCTACAGAGAGCTTATCTCCCTAGAGAAGATAGCAGCAGCTGCAAACTAATTGAGCAGGCTGGACTCCTGACTGAGAGGTTTGTAAGTACAAATTTTATGTGCTGTGAGTGCTCCCCTTCTGTGTTCTGAGAGCGGCAATGCTAAATTTGTGAGTCTGTTCCTCTTCTTCCTAAGCAGTGGGAGTGAGAGCCTCTCCTCCCTGCTGGGAGTGCGAAAGGCCAGGTAGCCCTCATGGCTGACAGGCCATACATGATCTTAATCCTCCAGACTCAAAGAGCAAGCACCATCCAGAGGCCTGGGATCCTCTGAGATCTATGCACCGCTGTGAAAGATCTGCAGTGACTGCCACAATAAAGAATCCTTTGTTACTTTTTACACCTGCCTGGATTTGAGTCAATGGGCCTTGGTGTACGAGATGTGCTTCAGATGGGACTGCCTCTGGAATTCCTAGAGCCTAATGAAGCTGGAGGCACTGAACAACAGATACAGAACCCAAGATGACACCAAAAGCCTGTCCTGGTCTCCTCCCCATCGCAGACATCTCAGCTCTCCTGAACCCTCACAGGTATGCCGCACCACACCTGTAGCCGCAACATGTATCTCCTAGAGGGTGGTGGTACATGTGCTACACATGCAACCAATGTATAGGCAAAATAAGCAAGTGCCTAGAGTGGCAAATGCTGAGATAGTGACAGCTTAATTCCCAACTTTCCTGGTCTGTCCTGGTCTCTGTGTGTGTCTTTGTGTGTGTAAATGTATACGTACTGTATACATATGTCCACATATGCATGTTATGTATATTATATCAGTGTGCCTCTGGGATGACCCTAGGTCACTTTGTGAACATTGAGAGACACGAAATGGTACAGAGTGACTGAGGGTAGTCACTACGATCCCATAGAAGTAAACTTTGAAGGATAACAGAAGTCTGATGGGAGTAATTCATAATTGAGCACGAAGTTTATCTTTAATTAAAAGGGGAGACTTTGAAAAGCATATCATGGGAAATATTTGGAAAATTGAAACATAACGATTCACTATTTTTGGTGCTCTATAAGACTTAAAATGTTGTTTCTGGACCATGAACATGTGGGATGCATTGTAGTAGGAAAGGATTGGAAAAAAGATCACTGAGTCCAAAAAAGCACCATCAGCTCACCAAATGGGGGGCTAAAAAAGTTTATTAAGACTACATAAAAATGAAAAAAAGGACAAACAAAAGACTAATACATAGAACCTCCTACGCGTTTCAGGCTCCTTAGAGCCCTTTCTCAAGGGGGATAATGGAGACTGTGAGTTAATCTCCTATAAATAGCCCCTCCTGTATAATTAACACGCAGCTTGAATGGATTAACATTACAATGATTGACAAACTTTAACACCGTGTCCACCTACCTAATGTTAATCCATTCCAGCTGCGTGTTAATTGTACAGGAGGGGCTATTTATAGGAGATTAACTCACAGTCCCCATTATCCCCTTGAGAAAGGGCTCTAAGGAGCCTGAAACGCGTAGGAGGTTGTATGTATTAGTCTTTTGTTTGTCCTTTTTTTCATTTTTATGTAGTCTTAAAAAACTTTTTTAGCCCCCCATTTGGTGAGCTGATGGTGCTTTTTTGGACTCAGCGATCTTTTTTTCAAACCTTTCCTACTACGTTGTTGCTGCTCGATTGGTTAGACGTAGTTTGTTTGTGAATGGTGCTCTAAAAGTGCTAAGACTGTGTATAATGGAAGGGAGCATAAACTGGGTATAATAATATAAACAGTACTAAACCTTACGTGGGCATAGGATACCCTGAAGGTTGGGGTGGTTGTCCAAAGACACCCCCCCTTCCTCATTGGGTTAGCCCCCGGTAATGTACTCACGTATTGTCCTTCCCAGGGTCTCCCTTCCAAAGCGTGCAGCTGTATGGTAAAACGTTCCAAAGGCCAGGGTGTGCAGCGCACAGCAAAGATGAAAGAGCAGGTCTTGCAATAAAAATCCTTTAATATTCAAACATCTGGTTGTGGGACAGCAGCAAACTTCAACGCGTTTCGTTCAAAGAACTTTTTCAAGAAGATTGGTTAGACGCACTGAGGATCAGAAGGTACATGGGTGTCGGCGCTTATTGCATTCTCCCCCGTGAAACCACACGTCTACAAGGGAGGGGAGCGTTTACCGGACGGACCAGAAGTGCTCTGACGCACTTCCGGCACTCGGGAACTTCGTGCTGCTGATGCGAGAAGGTGCAGCTGACCGCAAAGACCACCACGTCTACACTGCCAGCAGGACAGCTGATTACAGAACCGAGGAGCGCTACAAGAGGGATTCATAGAGGTACCTACATTGTCTCTCTATTCCCCAAGGATCCCAGGTAGCGGTTTCCATTGGAGCTCCTTTATTTCCTGTTTGCTGTCCTCAGAGACCTTTCCATCCACTGTTATTTAGCACCCACGTACTGACTTCCCCTCGTTGTTTACCTCAGTTGTCCACTTCATTATTATATTTGTAGCCCTCTTTCCCATACCCTTAAGTGAGATTGGGGTGTGTAGGTGTATCTGACTACTTCTCAGTGTGGTGCTATACCTGTTGGCTCACAGGAGGGCTGAGCTTCCGCCATGGGGAACCTGGGGCATATTACTCTTACTACTACTATATGGTGCAGCGCCTCCACCTGTGATGGCTCCCAGCAGAGCGGGAGTTCTTCCTCGCAGGACACATACAAATGAACACATACACTAGATGTAAAATAGCAACGGTCTTTACTATATACAGAATGTAACTTAACACATACATCAGCAATACACAACAAGATATATGTACCACCCTCTGCCACTAGCTGGCAACTATAACCTTGCCCCTAGCTGGGCTATAACCTCCTTAGCCCCTAACTGGGCTATACCTTTACACCCCCTTCCCAACCCAGTGTCCAAAGAGTCCAAGCCCACCCAAGTGTGTGAACAGGCCTGTCACATGTGAGGAGCAAGTTAAAGTTGGTGCACTTGTGGAAGGTTGTAAATACCTGCCCAGGTGTCTCTACACCTGGGTGTCTTCGCAAAGGATCTACCGGCGCCGCTTGGTCCAGCGCTGATCTGTACCTCCGCGTGGATGGGGTCCAACCGAACGTCCCACCATAAGGACAGTCTCTGTATTAGCAACACCGCATACAGGAACATGCAGTAGACTCTATCACTGGTCCCTGCACTAGGAACTGCAGCAGGGCCTCTCTCTCTTCCTGCACTAAGGAACAGCACAGGATCTGTCACTAGGTCCCTGCCTAGCACACAGCTGAAGGGGCACAGGATCCTTACCTAAGGGCCTGTCCCTATGAACACCCACCCTCTCTAGTGGGGAGTCAGGACCTCAACTCTAGCCTGGGGATTTCTGGCCTAGAGCAGAAGCTCGCAGCTCTCTGCCCCCCTTCTTTCCCCCTCTGAGTCCTCAGCCTAACTGACTCATGTGCTTCACAACAATGTATCAAATCCAATGCTGCAGAGAATCTGCAAGTCTCAGTGGCTGGCTGGCTGCAGGTGACAGGGATCATAGGGCATTCCCCAGAGGCTGCTGGGAGATGTAGTCCACTCAGGACCTCTTTTCTATGGGGACCGCGTGCGCGATCTCTACTGCGCCTGTGCGAAGATGTAATGGCCGCTGCTATGCTTAACTGCGTCTGCGCAACCTCCCAGAGCTCCTGCACACTTGTAATCGCCACCGCTACCCTTGCCAACCTCTGCGCATTGCGCAAACCTCGCGTCACAACCAAGATGGCGGCGCCCACCGGGAGAAGTCGCCGTCCCCTTACCCCACTGCCACAGGGGTAAGACAGGGAGCAAAGGGACATCAGGGAAACCGGGGTTGACCCCCTTACACTCTCCCCCTGGTTGAAACACCAACGTCCCCGCTTGGAAAACAGTGTCACATTACATAAAGTTACACAATAAAAATGCATTGCATAAACTGTACAACTTAACATGTTGACTGTAACATCACTGACAGTAATACCTGAGGCCAGCTGAGTGTTAGCTGTTGGCTGAGACCAATTTTGAGGTGCCCCTAACTGATTATGTGGGGGTACCTCACTTTGACTTTGGTGAGCCTCCGCCTGGGTAGTCTCCGTTACCGACACTGGAGTCTCTGTAGACTCTTTGAGATTGTGGTCATGTGCAACAGTCACTGGTTCCATACTACTTCCTCCCCCTGGTGGAAGGAATAGCATAGTGTCTCTTGGCCAGACCTTTACCCGGCCATCCGCGGCATGGATGCGGTAGGCCAGGAGATCTTGGCCTTTTCCGCGGTCCACCACATGGTGAATGGAGCGCTCCTTTTTGTGCTTAAAGGAGGCAATTTTCACGGGATCTGTCACAACACAGTCCTTGTCCCTAAGCACTTGGGAGACTTCCACTGAGAAGCGAGCGATTAGCAATGTCTTTGTACTCAAAGTCTCTGTCACATTCTGCAGGGGGTAAAGGGTTGATACCTTACCACTGCGGTGATTCACGGTGGCCAACAGGTCCTTGGGGACGCTGCCAGTTCCCACCTCAGTGGTCTGTCCCTGGCACTTCTGGGGAAGTCCACTCACTTTCTGGGCACTCGGGAGCGTTGGATCCCAGTCCTGGGACCAATGGGGTTGGAGCGCACAGGCTCACACTCAGTTCAATCCCAGTAATACTTAGGGCAGCACTGGACATCATGATGGGGCTGTCTTTCCTCTTCACCTGGATGATAGGCGGTGGGTACTGGTCCACTCGCACCACTGGACAGCAATCTTCTAAGGGGGACACCTCCGCCAGGACGCGATGCCAAGTGGAGCCAATCGCCCTGGTGGCCAGACTTAAGGAGCTACCGTGCTCCGCGGTCACCTGGAAGCTCACACCCGACACCCCTGGGGCAGTCAACTCACCCTTGTCGTCGTTAGGTACTGATCCCAAGCCTAGGACCGACGGTACCATCATCTTAGGCCGGACTGGCCGAAGTAGGGCCCACGGGCCCACAGCAGGCGAGGCAAACGGCTCTTTATCCTCAGCTTCACTTGTCATCTGTGGTTCCATCTGTGGTTCCGGCATTAGAACCGAATCTGGAACCGCGGTTAGGGCGCACGGGCCCTCTGTAGTTGAGGTAGGCTGGTTAGCCGCATCTTCCGCTGCGGGTTCCGTAGCACACAGCAGCACTGGTTTTAGGAACTGTGCCTCGCAGCAGGCACACTTGGGTCCCCAGCTCAATTCTCCATCAGGAAAAGCACACTTGGGGCATAAGCACCGGACGTACCTTTTTCCTTCGACTTTCACTACCTGAACCCCTCGTGGTTGCTGATAGGGATCAAAGTTCATACCACCAGAGAGTTTAAGGTCTTTCTGTAAGCACGGGCACAAAAGAAATGTTACATACAGTCCCTCTGCTGGCCAAACACCATACAACTGCGGATGTGGTTCGCTGCATCCTGTACTGTCCTTAGTGGCGACAGCAGTCACTGATTGAGCATCCTTGTGCTGGCTCCCCCTGGTGGACTCCAGAGGTGGAGCACCCTCTTTCAAGGAGTGGTTCTGACTCTGTGCTGAGCTACTCTCCGTGCAGAGGCGGGGCTCTGGTTTTCGCGCCCAACCCGGACAATACTCTGCAACAATTTCTTGCACAGAAATTGTGCTCGCCCGACTTGGCGTGAGCCGCCATCTTAGGTGTGATTCTCTGCTTGAGGAAACCTCCATTTTAATCACAGTCTCATCAATTACACTATGACTCTCTGCATAGATAGGGGGGTAGCCTTCTGGTGTGGCCTCTGGTTTTCCTGGCATTTCAGGGTAGATAACAGGACACCATACTTTAGTGAGGGTTCCATGGAGCAATATTTTGGATGGCCTTCTTCTCTTATTAAATCTTGTTCGGCCCTCACCAACACTGAGCACCACACTCCGTCTGCATCTACGCAGCGGCCTAAGACTTTTGCACCCCATAAGCCTGGGTATTGACCCAATATTAAGCAAATATCACTGGAGGGAGTGTCAGCAGGAACTCGTCCTACAGCAAGGGTTTGTGGGGGCGGGACTTGCCCCTTTAATGCCCATTCGTACACTTCTTGGCAGGATGGCAATGATAATGAGAACAACATAATTTATACTGAACTCGGGCACCCCAGGTCTGGATCTCAGCAGCGCCTCCAAATGTAGCCCTCTTTCCCCCCCCTTAAGTGAGATTGGGGTGTGTAGGTGTATCTGACTACTTCTCAGTGTGGTGCTATACCTGTTGGCTCACAGGAGGGCTGAGCTTCCGCCATGGGGAACCTGGGGCATATTACTCTTACTACTACTATATGGTGCAGCGCCTCCACCTGTGATGGCTCCCAGCAGAGCGGGAGTTCTTCCTCGCAGGACACATACAAATGAACACATACACTAGATGTAAAATAGCAACGGTCTTTACTATATGCAGAATGTAACTTAACACATACATCAGCAATACACAACAAGATATATGTACCACCCTCTGCCACTAGCTGGCAACTATAACCTTGCCCCTAGCTGGGCTATAACCTCCTTAGCCCCTAACTGGGCTATACCTTTACACCCCCTTCCCAACCCAGTGTCCAAAGAGTCCAAGCCCACCCAAGTGTGTGAACAGGCCTGTCACATGTGAGGAGCAAGTTAAAGTTGGTGCACTTGTGGAAGGTTGTAAATACCTGCCCAGGTGTCTCTACACCTGGGTGTCTTCGCAAAGGATCTACCGGCGCCGCTTGGTCCAGCGCTGATCTGTACCTCCGCGTGGATGGGGTCCAACCGAACGTCCCACCATAAGGACAGTCTCTGTATTAGCAACACCGCATACAGGAACATGCAGCAGACTCTATCACTGGTCCCTGCACTAGGAACTGCAGCAGGGCCTCTCTCTCTTCCTGCACTAAGGAACAGCACAGGATCTGTCACTAGGTCCCTGCCTAGCACACAGCTGAAGGGGCACAGGATCCTTACCTAAGGGCCTGTCCCTATGAACACCCACCCTCTCTAGTGGGGAGTCAGGACCTCAACTCTAGCCTGGGGATTTCTGGCCTAGAGCAGAAGCTCGCAGCTCTCTGCCCCCCTTCTTTCCCCCTCTGAGTCCTCAGCCTAACTGACTCATGTGCTTCACAACAATGTATCAAATCCAATGCTGCAGAGAATCTGCAAGTCTCAGTGGCTGGCTGGCTGCAGGTGACAGGGATCATAGGGCATTCCCCAGAGGCTGCTGGGAGATGTAGTCCACTCAGGACCTCTTTTCTATGGGGACCGCGTGCGCGATCTCTACTGCGCCTGTGCGAAGATGTAATGGACGCTGCTATGCTTAACTGCGTCTGCGCAACCTCCCAGAGCTCCTGCACACTTGTAATCGCCACCGCTACCCTTGCCAACCTCTGCGCATTGCGCGAACCTCGCGTCACAACCAAGATGGCGGCGCCCACCGGGAGAAGTCGCCGTCCCCTTACCCCACTGCCACAGGGGTAAGACAGGGAGCAAAGGGACATCAGGGAAACCGGGGTTGACCCCCTTACATATTATTTTTGGGTCTCCCTGTTGCAGAGCTTTGAGTAGCTTCACCATTGACCATGTGGGATGCATTATCTGATATTTTATCTCCCTACTTGCATATTTCTCCTGCATCCATGCAGTGATTGATCCATACTTCTATACCCAGTTCCAGTTATTTATGAGCCATCTGCTTATTGTTCATATATTTTTTAACATGTCACTGCTGTTTTGTGTTATGCAGCTTGGGGTCTATTTTTTGCATCCTTTATCTACTCATGGCTGAAATCAGGGGCGCTCAACTCCAGTCCTCAAGCCCCACCAACAGGTCAGGTTTTCAGTCAAAATGTTTTTTTAGAATCAAAACCTCAACAAAAACATGAACCAAGACACCAGTGCAAGTGCCCACACTTATTATAGATGTAGCCCCACTGACTTTCTGGAGGATAGTGACCCCCCTCCTTAGTTTAAAGCTCTCCCTCCCCACTTTTTAAGTAGCAGTTTTTCATGCACATTGTGGCAGACTGGTCTAATGAGAAATTTCTCCCTCCATTACAGAGGTAAGTGAGAATTTTCACAGTTAGTGTTAGGACCTGCAAAGTGGTCATGCCGTGACGTGGCTGCAGGCTTACTGTATAACGCTTTGGCCAAAGAGTTTAACTAATGACCCATACTTATGAGAAGACAGGTATTTAACTTTGTGCTGTACTTTGTCATTTGTATGTAGCATTGGGGCCTTTTGTTTTTTGTTGTACTGTATACAGTATATTTGGTCCCACCCAAGAGCACTCCTTTTGACACAAATATATATATGATTTGTTGGGTGTTGGATTCAGATCTTGCAGGGGTTGTGTGTGTTTAAAGCTTGCTTGAGGTGGAGAACTATCTAATAGTAAAATAATAAATACATTAAATAGCCCAATATATCACATAATATCACAGAGAAGTTACAGACTTTCACTCGGTTACAAACCATGGACATAGTTAGTCCTGTAATCACCACAGTCTTCATCAGCAGGGTAAAACAGACGGCACTCATACAGTGCTGTAATATATACATTCTGAGATACTATATAATTTACACATTACAAATTCACTAGTATCCACATAATAATAATATTAATAATAGCATGTTCCTGTATAGCGCTGCTAGTTTTATATAGCGTTTTATAGAGACATTTTGCAAGCAAATCTCCCTGCCCCGTGGAACTTACAATCTATGTTTTTGGTGCCTCAGGCACAGGGAGATAAAGTGACTTGCCCAAGGTCACAAGGAGCCGACACCAGGAATTGAACCAGGTTCAAACTCAATCCCAGGCTTTCCTCACTGAGCCGCTCCTTCTCAATGTTTCTTACAACTACAACTTGTGAACACAACTACAACTTGTGAACACAACTACAACTTGTGGGTACATTCTATAGTAAAGAAGATTGTAACAGGATTTGTGTCAAAATCTGTATGCTTACCCTGGTACATCTCCAACTCTCCAATATGTAACTCTGTCGTTTGGTGTATTATGCTGGTGAATTATGCTTTCTTCCATGAATACTGTATACATTATCACTGAAACTCACGATCACTGACAAGCTTTCAACAGTACTTGCACTGTACTCTAAACCCAAGTGATAGTAGTGGTGATAGCAGTTAATTTAATGATAGTTGGAGGAGAAGATCTCCGCCTGACATCTGTCACTTTATGTACTAGCAAAACATAATACCTGGCACTGGTGAATATGCACCTGGGCAGTGACGGTTTAGCCTAGGGGTGCGCAAAGTTGGGGGGGCACAAGATTTTTTTGGGGGGGGGGGTGCGGCGGTTGCAGAGGCCCCACGCTTTTCCCCCCTGGGGGACCGCGCGGGGCCTCTGCAACTTCACTTACCGGGACTCAGTCGGCATCAGCGACACGTCGCTATGGCAACGCGGCTTCAAGTGACATCACGTGACCCTGCAGTGTCATTTGACCAAGTAAGGGAGCGTGAGCAGTGTGGGGGAAAGCAGGCAGGGGGGCGCAAGGCAAAAAGTTTGCGCACCCCTGGTTTAGCCTCCAGTACAGTATCTACCCCTGCACTATATTCACCGTGTTTAACATTACTGTAATGTTCTTTATTTTTATTTTTATTTCTATGGCTGCAAGATACGCTCCTCTGGTCCTTTTGGAATAACAGCTTATGCAAGACGAGTGAAACAGTCTTTATCCCAGGGTTGAAGTGTGTCTTTGAAGCCTCTTTTTCACATTTGAGCACTTTCAGTTCACATTATTAGTGGTTATTATATATTATTATTTCTTTCTAGGTTTGTCAGAGCGCTATCGAGCACCCTTTCTGTTCCATCCTTCCTATCCCTGCCTGCTCCTGTCGGCGCCCGGAATCACGTTGAACTTCCAGCTGACAGCAGGGAGAAGAAGGATCAGGTAAGAGCGTGCGCTCTCACTGCAGGGCTATTTGTTGAGTGCTGGCAGCTCCCTTAAAGAGTGTGTGTGTGTGTGTGTGTGTGTGAGAGAGTATGTGTGTAAGTGTGTTAGTGAGAGGGGAAGAGTGTGTGTTTATATACGGTAGATAAGAAAGGGGGAGAGGGAGCGTAAGGGGGAGAGGGTGCATAAGGGGGAGAGTTTGAGGGAGGAGAGACATGAGAGATGGTGGTAAGGGAGCGCGCGAGACTGGGGGCAAAGGTTGGGATTCAATAGATTTTCATAATCTAATTTTGGGGTTCTGTAACAGGTACTTATCCCTGTTTAAATAAAAGCCTCTAGAGGTCAGAAAAAATCCAGCAGAGAGCTGGTTAAAAGCAGCTAGTCAATTAACCAGCTCCACCTGGGTAATCAGAGGAGGGTAATCCCCCCCCCCCCCCCACCCCTTTCTGGGGAGAGACCGAGAGACTCCTTAGCACAGTCACAACTGTGCTGACAGAGGAGATGATGTCTTGAGCACAAAGGCTGTGCTGATAACAAGATACCCGGAGACCAGACCTAAATTCCTGGACACTGAAGGAGCAGCAGGACTGCAACTCCTACATCTGAAGTTTGCCTGGAAGAAATGGAGACAATTGACCGGCATATTAAGATGATACATTGTTCCCTGATAGCATGTTACTGTATGTGTTTTTGACTGGGAACTGGCCTATCCAGCCAGTCAGATAGTTAGGGCATGTACTGTTTATTCCGTCTACAAAATGGAGTAGGCTTTCTTTTTTTGTATGCTTTGGCTTGTTAAAGGGACAGGCAAAATAAAGTCATGTTTGAATTTCCCCAAAACGGTCTCCTTATGTGTCCCTCTGCACATGCCTCTTACAGGTTCCTTAACCAAAAAAAGGTTTTATGAATACAGGCAGTCCTCGGTTATCCAACGGAATCCGTTCTGGAAGTAGCTGTTGTTAATCAGTGGCGGTGAGCGAAGGATAACGCATTCAGGTGTTGGATAACGCATTCCGGCGTGAAAAAAACAGCCCATAGGGTTGCGTTGTAAAGCGATGGCTATGCCATTCGTAGTAAAGTGAAACGTTGGATAGCGAGGACTACCTGTATAGCTGCGGTCCAATACAGAAACATGCACTTTGCATTGTGGTTGCAAGGTAAAGCATGTTGAGGTTTCTTCCGTCGGGGAGAAGCAAGCAGTTCACGGCTTGCTTCTCCCCGATGGAAGAAATCTTAACTTGCTGTTTACATATCAGCTATGGCACGCCTCTCCAGGTCTAAACTTCAGTGAGTACACTTCAATATTTTTACAAACTCACTCACCAGTTATGATCCAGCTTTAGGATAGTGTTACTGCAAGCTATTTTGGGGGACTTTGGTTGATCCTGTTGGTGTTCTCCTGAGACATCCCCTTTCCAATGCTTGGTCTACCCATGTATATTTGAGCACAATAGGATTAAGATTATTGTGGATGAATTTAAACTGAATTGATTACACTTTTGCAGATGTGTATTAACCCATCAGTGCCTGCTCACACGCTTTACCGAGCTCTACTATTGGGAGTTGTTCTCCACCTGTTTCTGCAACATAAAGCATGCCTACACCAAAGACATTGCTCGCAAGTGTGTTTTCTTTTGTAGACGATCCTAGTGCTGCTGCTGCGTCTTCTACCTCTTTCGTTTTCTCCCCTTATTCACCACCAACAACACTAAATGGAATGCCATCACTCCCCTCATTACATTGGCTGTGCCCTCCCCTTCTCTGAGTTCTCAACTGCCCCATGCACTGGTCAAGTTGTACAGAAATAGCAGAAGCAGATGTGTGAGTCTCCGGTGCTTTTCATTGTTTCACTGATTCTGCTAACTGAGGTTCTTCTTACTCTGAGGCCTTTGTTCTATATGCTGTAAAGCAGCGTTCAGCCAAGTCACAATCACAGGGAGGTGGCTTCATATAATGTTGTTTAAGAGCCTACGACCAATAGCTTAATCCATTTCCATTACGTATAACAAGATGCCGCCCCTCCTTCTGACACTGATTGCTGCTGGTGCTTCTCTTGCTCATGGAACAATTCAAGGGTTTGGAGAAAAGGTACTGCCACTGTTGCTGCCACTGAGGATGTTACTAGTCGCAGTGGCACTCCTAGCACATCTGGCAAATCCTTCTGTTTGAAGTCTGTTGGCTGACTTTACTTGCCCAATATACTTTCTGACTCACCCCCAAATTAACACTGCAAAGAGTTCTTGCTGCCCCAGGAACTAGAACACGAACACTGCTGCTCACAATGGTGTGTCTTAAAGGAACAGAAGGGCCCTGCACCTCCTTATTCATTCCCTCCCGTGGTAGTGATAATTGTGATGGTACAGGTTGTGGTGTCAAGTCTGGCACTGGTTTGTGAGGTAGTAGCACAAGGTGTAGACGTGCTAAAAGTAGTGGTAGTTGTATTGGTGGTAGACTTGGTGTGGTGTTAATAGTAACTTTGGGCATGTTATCGGGGGTGGGGGGCTCTGCCATTCTTCAAACCTCACCATTAATCTGCATACACATGAGTGGTGCTAGGTGTAGTGATGTTGTTTTGGGCACTATGGTGACTATGCCATTGCTAGTGCTACTAGCGTTTCTTTTAGCTGCTTTTTTTTGTGAAAAAATAACTATAAATGTGACTTTGAGAGTCAATAACTTGGGGACACTTCCTCTTCTGTCCCTGCCTGTGCTACTTTCCCTAAAACCAAAACCCTGAGTCTGCTTCACTCAGTGACATCTTGATGTAGTTTTAGGCAAATGTCACACAAGTTGGTTAATGATAGACTTCCTCTGTTACTTTGCTAAAGCTACTTGTGCCTGTCAGGATTGCAAACAATTCAGTGCACAGTACATGCTAAATCGAACAAATTCACATTTGTGAAGATGAGTGTGACACTTTCAAACATATCTACCAAGGCACTGATTCAGGGTTTATGTGCTGATTTACTTTCATTGCTTAATGGATTACCTCAATTAATTATTTACAGTACAATGAAAAGATGTGTGGCCTGCAGCATGATTTTGCTACAGAATGTAACCTTATCTACTCTTAAACATAAGTAGGTAAATTGTAAGGAAATAAACAAAAAGCATATGTACAAAACTAGGAAAAAAGAGTGGTGTGATTAGCGCTAAACAATATGTGAATATATACAATTTAAACACAGTGTGAAAAGTTTCTATCTATAGGACGGCTGCCAGGAAAACCTAACCCAAACACAGTTAGAAAAACACAGAGATAGCAATACAGACCGGCGCCTTAAAGTCCAAAACTGAAATGAGTCCAAAGATGTGCTGCAGTGTCCAAAAAACGCTGATCCGGTAGAAGGACTGCAAACTCCACAACAGCACACGTGGTATCACGCAAGGGAGATAAAGAGAAAGATCATAGCGTGACACTGCAAACTATAAAACATATAACTCATACAAACAGGACATACATGACAAACAACACTAACAGAAAGGCTGACAATATAACAGAGATTTATTATGACAATACTAAAAACAAGAGAAGCTTTGGAGCGGGTCTAGGATCCAGTGTGGTAAAACTGGAATCCTACTTACAGCAATCCAGAAGGGTTCAAGCGGTGTGTATAATATGCAGTTCTTTTATCAGCTTATCCTCGGCGCGTGGTGCTGCTGTAATGGCCGCCGGCGCTTCCTCCGGTTACTCTCGGGCTCAGCGTCCCTGCAGGCCAAACCTCGCGAGATTTCTCGTCAACCGTGACGTCACTCGCTAGGTGGAGCTACTCGCCGCCGCTTTCTCCTGTATCGCACGTCTACACCGTTCGCTCGAGCTATGACTGGGTGCTGTGACCTGCTCCTTTGATGCTCTCTTCCAAATGATCTCTAAAAACACCCATGTTTTTAGAGATCATTTGGAAGAGAGCATCAAAGGAGCAGGTCACAGCACCCAGTCATAGCTCGAGCGAACGGTGTAGACGTGCGATACAGGAGAAAGCGGCGGCGAGTAGCTCCACCTAGCGAGTGACGTCACGGTTGACGAGAAATCTCGCGAGGTTTGGCCTGCAGGGACGCTGAGCCCGAGAGTAACCGGAGGAAGCGCCGGCGGCCATTACAGCAGCACCACGCGCCGAGGATAAGCTGATAAAAGAACTGCATATTATACACACCGCTTGAACCCTTCTGGATTGCTGTAAGTAGGATTCCAGTTTTACCACACTGGATCCTAGACCCGCTCCAAAGCTTCTCTTGTTTTTAGTATTGTCATAATAAATCTCTGTTATATTGTCAGCCTTTCTGTTAGTGTTGTTTGTCATGTATGTCCTGTTTGTATGAGTTATATGTTTTATAGTTTGCAGTGTCACGCTATGATCTTTCTCTTTATCTCCCTTGCATGATACCACGTGTGCTGTTGTGGAGTTTGCAGTCCTTCTACCGGATCAGCGTTTTTTGGACACTGCAGCACATCTTTGGACTCATTTCAGTTTTGGACTTTAAGGCGCCGGTCTGTATTGCTATCTATATGTACAAAACTACCTAATTAAGTGTGAGGGGTGATACAGGGGAACACAAGCAAAAGTAAATGTTCATATGCCTTTAAAGACATAGGTGCCTTTGCAATAAGCGCGATAAAAAAAATTGCTGTTCTTTTTAAATTGCCATAGTTGGCAGTATTCTGAAAGCCAGGGGTCATGTGTAAGATGATTTAGCCCAGATAGTGTCAACTCGGCCCTCTTTTCCAAGCACAACAAGTTCTTTTTCTTTACTTTATTTGGGGAAAGTAGCATAAAATACAATCACTTGTGAAGAGATGTTGATGTATGAATAGTGTCTCTCTGTGGGTGCTTTGGTAGTTAAGAGCAGGTGAAAAGATAATCCTACCATACAGGAGTTACAGCAGTGCTCACTCATCCAGAGGTAATGGTGGAAAAGGAAGTGAGGGGCAAGGGTCACACCAAAGGTTCAGTGAGACTGCACAAATTGTCAGCAAAAGACAGGGGGGAAAATGGGAAAGTCCAAAACTAGGAGGACTGGAGAAGTTGCCAGAGAAACCAGGGGTATGACAGACTGGAAGGAAAAAGAGATACATAATGTATCCATTCCATCTGCACTGAGAGAGAACTGCAAGGAAAGTGACATCCTAGTGCAGCTAGCAGGGGGAACTGCCAAGGGAAGGGGGGCTGAAACAGAAAAGGCAGACAGGGGTATTTCTGTTCCATGACACTCCCCGTCTGGTATCTGGAGATACCACTAATTAAGGTGTATGTGGAACATATGTGCAATATAACATAACATAACAACTTCATGTCCACATAACGGTGGGATACCGGCCGGTACCACCAGCTTGACGTCCTTTGCCTTCTCGGTAAGGTAGGTGGATGCACAGCTCTAGGTCAGCTTGATGCACCACAATGTCTCTCAGAGTCCATAGAACTGGTACTCAGTTCTTCCCTATCATAGTCCGATTTGGGCATTAGGAGGATAGTCTCTTGTTTGTCTTTCAACAGAACCACATCTTCTACTTGGATATCTGGTTTAATCGTTTGCCATTTATGGCGTTCTTGGAGGGTCACCAGATATTCGCGTCTCCAGCGATCCCAAAATGTGTTGGCCAAGCGCAGCACCCGTCTCCACTGTCGTTTGTACATATCCTTAGGTTTGAAACCTTTGACTGGGGTGGGGATGTTCCCTACTTTCTGGGTTAGCAGCATTACTGGAGTCAAAATACTTGGCGATTCTGGATCTGTTGACTCTGGAATCAAAGGCCTAGCATTAATCATCGCTGCTATTTCGGCCATAAATGTGGTTAACACTTCGTGGGTAAGTCGAGTTAAATCGGTTTTCAGCATCATAGAGTCCAAGATACGCCAGACTACCCCGATCATGTGTTCCCATGCTCCGCCCATGTGAGAGGAGTGAGGAGGGTTGCATGTCCACGTACACTCTTGGTCACACAGGTATCTCTGGATACTGTTGTCTCTATTATCTTTAGTGTTTATTTGTAATTCCTTACATGCTGCAACGAAATTGGTGCCACAATCAGAGCGTATTTGTTTAACTGGTCCCTTGCACTGTTTTCCTTCAACTTTGTGAGAAAACAGTCCCTTTGACTCTGTAGTTTTCTCTACAGAGTGCATCGCCTCGTGGGAGTGCCAGTTGTGGTAGTTTGTCATCCTATCACCTGGCGTTTGGCTGAAGGAGATGGTCTTTGACTCCTTGCGGAGGCGGATCAATGCCCCTGGAAGATTGGTTGTCAGATCTAGTCCAGTGAGTAGTGCCCCGTTTGGAGAAGTTTCCTTGTGCTGAGCATTGAAGTTGAACGTTATCCAGACCTGGCTGGGTTTCTGACGGTGGTGGACACCAGATGATAGGAGGTGCCTGCATTTTTTACCTTCCTTCAGTGAAGGCGCTGGTTCTGCGTGTCCGCTAAGGAATCTCTTCCGCGTGAAGACCACAATTTGATTCTTGGTCTCTGGCTCCCTTTGTGGGTTGCGGCCGAGCGAAGTGAGCCTAGGGATGGCAGGTTCTCCATTGTTCGGGAGGCGTCCTTTTGGTGAATGGAATGGTAGCGGAGTCACCCAACTGCTTAGTCCGTCTTTAGAGAGCTCCTTGACTGTTAACTTCGGGAATCCTCTATCTTCCCTTGATGGTGTTTGCTTGTCATCGTTCCTTGTTGTCTGGAACGCTGTGCACCGTAGGTCATTGGTGCATTCCACTTGCACGAGAACATCTCCCTGTAGTTTGGTGAAACGCTTTTATTAACGCTTTGTTAACTGCCATCAGGAGGTTGTTCTCTCCCTGGACGTAACGAAGAACGGTCTCTTTTGCCCTAGTAAGTCCCTTTATGAAATGTCTCTGTGCCTGTCTCTTTTTAGACGTGTGAGAGGACAGTCTTTTTAACACTGTGGCTTCACCTGTAGGGCGCAATCTTTTGCGACTATGCCAGCCGTGGCAGCTGGCTGCTTTGTCGCTTGATACTCTGTGGAGAGGAACAACTGTACGTCTTAGTCGTGCCATTGCTCGCGAGAGGACCGTTTGATTGTTTATTGCCTTTTGGACGATCCCTTTTTCGGTCACCTTTGGGAGGTTACTTCCTTCCCTAGGTGGAATCGACTCATCATCCTTAGCTGTCTGGACTGCTGAGCATCCTAGGCCATTGTCACATGCCCCCGATGTGAGGAGGGTTTTGTTGATCTCAGGGGTATGACCTTGTCTTTTCTCTTCACTTGGCCCTTCGGTCACTTGGAGATGGCCAAGACATGGTTCAGAGAGAGATGTGTGTCCACATTCTGTCACCACCGTTCTGCGGGCATCAACGTAGTCTTGCCCGTGCTCTTTGTTGGTGCATGCGTTGCCCACTATCACCCATCCTAGGTCAAGTCTTTGGGCGTATGGCGCGTTGTGGGGTCCGTTATGCTGTTTACAGACTTTATGTACCCTCATGATGTCCCTACCGAGCAGCAGCAAGATCTTGGCGCCTTGTTCTACCAGCCAGATGTGGTTGGCTATTCCTTTGAGGTGAGGGTAATGGAGTGCCACGTCTGGTGTGGGAATCTCGTCCCTGTTTGTGGCCATGTGGTTGCACTCGATGAGTGTGGGAAGGGGCATGTTCACTTTGCCGTCTATTGTAGCCATTCACTCTTCTCCCTGTGGTCTCCATTCGCCCTGCGCACGTTCTGAGAGTGTAAGGAGAAGCACCGTCTTGTATGTTAAACATGTCGAAGAACTCTGACCTGACCAGCGATCAGTTGCTCTAGTCGTCGAGGATTGCGTACATCCGAATAGCCTTCTCAGGTTGTCCCTGGGGGTGATAGAGAGGGTGCTGGTCGGATATAGAGGGGAAGGGCATTCCAGAGGTGTGGGGGCAGTGAGTGAGAAAGGTTTAAGAGGGGAGAGGGCTTTAGATACAAAGAAGGTAGAGAGAAGACATCTTTGAGCAGAATGAAAGTGTCAGGATGGTATATAGTGAGAAATTAGGACTGTGATTTAAGGAGAGGCAGAAGAGTGTAAAGCCTTAAAAGCAAGGAGGAGAATTGAGTGGGTAATATGGGATTTGATAGGAAGCCAGAAGAAGGATTTCAGCAGGGGAGAGGCAGAGACAGATTTAGGAGAGAGTAAAGTGATTCTTGCAGCAGCGTTTAGGATAGATTATAGGGAGAGACAGATGAGAGGCAGGAAGGTCGGACAGCAGAAGGTTACAGTAGTGGAGACGGGAGAGAATGAAGGATTGTCAGAGCTTTAACAGTAGAGCAACAGAAAGAAGAGTGTATCTTTGCAATATTGCGAAGGAAAAAGCTTTAAATAGTTACGTAGGTAAATACTTATACAGTCACATACAGTAGTAGATGAGGTTGAAAAAAAACATATGTCCATCAAGTTCAGGCTACAGTATGATACATTTAGACAACAGATACTTTATCCTATATTTGTAGTTACAGTATATTGATCCAGAGGAAGGCAAACAAAGGCAAACAAAACCCCCCCAGTGAAATATCATCTAAAGTTATCTCATAAGGGGGAAAATAAATTCCTTTCTAATGCCAAATATTGTTAATCAGATTACTCCCAGGATCAACATCGTTCCCATATTTATTTATTTGGTATATTCCTATATACTGTACCTTTACTTTCTAAAAAGATGTCCAACCTTTTTTGAATATATCTATTGTATCTGCCATCACAGTCTCCATGGGTAATGAATTCCATACTGTAACTGCCCTTACTGTAAATAACACTTTCCTTTGTTGCTGATGAAATCTCCTTTCCTGCAACCTGACCCGATGTTGTTTGTACTGCCCTTGGGATGAATAGTTCTTTTGAACTCATTGTATTGTCCCTGAATATATTCATTTATAGTTAACATATCCCCTCTTAGACGCCTCTTTTCTAATGTAAACAAATCTAATTTAGCTAGCCTCTCCTCATAAATCAGATTATCCATCCCCTTTATTAATTTGGTGGCTGTACTTTGAACTTTTTCAAATCTAATAATATATTTTTTATGGAGTGTTGCCCAAAACGGTACTCCATATTCATTATGTGGTCTTACTACTGCTTTATAGAGGGCCAAAATTATGTTTACTTCCTTCCATTCATTGCCCGTTTAATGCAAGATAAGATCTTGTTTGCCTTTGCAGCTACTTCATGACTTCGGCCACTATTCCTTAGATTACTGTCTACAAGCACTCCTAAATTCTTCTCCATCAAGGATTCCCCCAATTTATCCCCATGTAAGGGGGTCACTCCCGGTTCCCCTGATCTTCCCTTGCCCCCTGCCTTACCCCTGTGGCAGTGGGGGAAGGGAACGGCGACTTCTCCTGGTTGGTGCCGCCATCTTGGCCGGCACAGTCGGGGTCCTGGTTCTCACGCATGCGCGAAGACGCGCGCATGCGCTGGTGACATCGGGCGCCATCTTGGAGGTGGCGGGAGGTTCCGGAGCACCTCCATTGGCGGGCGCCACCATGTTGGTTGGCGCCGCCACGTTGGGGATGCTCGCGCATGCACGGAGGGTCGCGCATGCGCAGATAGCCGCGGCGGCCACCTTAGCACCAGTAGTAGAGGAGCGGAGGAGCGCGCGCGGCGCAGCGGGCCCCAATAGTTCGCGCAGACACAGGGAGGCTTTGCAGCGGCCATTACAGGTTGCGCAGGCGCAGGGAGAGCTAGCGGCGGCCATTACATTGTCGCGCGTTTGCAGTACCCATAGCGCACGCGACCCTAATGTCAAAGAGGCCCCTAAGGGACTACAACTCCCAGCAGCCTCTGTGGACTGCCCTATGAGCCCTGTCACATGCAGCCAGACAGCCAGTAGAGTTTGCAGCTTCTCCTGCTGGAGAAAGATACAATGTTTCGCACAGACCATATGAGTCAGTTGGATCCAGGAAGAGATTGGGGAAGATAGTGTATAGAGAGCAGTGCTCTGCTGTACTAGGCCTAAGAAAAACCCCAGGCCCCAGGCAGGCCCCACTCCCCACTAGGTTTAGTGGGTAAGTTCATAGGGACGGCCTCTTAGGTAAGGACCCTGCCCTGTTAGCACTCAGCTTAGTCAGTGACACAGCTGCAGTGCTGTGTGCTCTGACAAGAAGAGACAGTGTTGCTGTGAATCATTCTCTGCAGAGCAGAGACTGTCTGAGCGGTGAGCTTGCTCAGAAGGAGACCCCCATCACTGAGGCTTCGGCGCTGGATACAGACGGGTCCTCTTCCACAGTTCTGCGGTACCCGGTTGCAGGAAAGCCGGGCAGTTATTATCCCAAATCACCGAGTGCACCACCTATACACTTCATCTTAGTGGGCAGCGCTGTCCCACACGTGCGTGGGGTTGTGGGATTCTTGGGACATTTGGGTACAAGGACTTTGGGGATACAGTGTGGGGTTAAGGCCCCGCGAGGCGGAGGATAGTTGTGCTTAGTAGTGTTACAGGGTGACACTGATGTTATGCACTGTTGATGTCATATGGTTGATTCATGTGTATTGTGTGATGTTATTATCTGCATATAGTAAATTGTTATACTTATACTCCTGTGTATGTGGTTACTATATGTGGGTCCTGTGTGGGGAACATTCTACACTCCTAGAATCCTACACAGGTGGAGGCGCTGTAAGTAAGATCGTTCCAGAGGATTCACCCCAGGCTCTCACTGGCGGAGGCTCAGGCCTCCTGTGAGCCTGACAGGTACTGCACCGACACACTTTATTCGAGCAAATACCCAGTATGTACCTGGCAGATACCTGGAATGCGCCGCTCCTCACCTCTGACAAGCCCCGTTGCGTTTGCCTTCCCAGCCTGGGTTCATGCCTGGCTGATGGGCGGCTGATCTGTTAAATGATAATGATTAGGATTTAATAGGCTGCAATGCTTCGCGTGTCTACCAGATGGCATAAATTCATGAATTGTAATGCAGTATATATATATATACTGTGCAGTATTGCAGCCAGCGGGAATAAAATGCTTCAATCCCTGCCTGGAAAATACCTCAATGCACTCGGGCAGAAAACAGTCACAAACCTCAATACACCCGGGTATACCCGAATTCGTGGGACTAGCCGAGCTCGAATAAAGTGTGTCGCCAGTGTATATTGCACCACACCTGGTAACATATAGATTCCCCCTCACATGCACTCTATAGCTGCTTTTTTATTCTTGCTTCCCAAATGCATAACTTTACATTTATCTGTATTAAACATCATCTGCCATTTACCTGCCCACGTTTCCAGCCTCTCCAAGTCCTTCTGGAGAGAAATTACATCATGCTCTGATTCTACTACCTTACACAATTTAGTATCTTCAGCAAAGATGGAGACTTTGCTCTCGATGCCAACCTCAAGGCCATGAATAATAACTTACAAAGCAGAGGTCCCAGTACAGATCATTGAGGTACTCTGCCATATGACGTATACTATATATGATTTTTTTTTTACATATCTCTAGAAACCAAAAATACGTGTATGGTATTTCTCCTCACATCAACCTAATACACAAAAATGCAAAAGTGAGCTAAACTTTTATACTAGTGTAGCCAGGTCACCTGATGGCTACTATTCTGCCCTTGGGCTGGCAGTAAACCCTGGTACAATCAGGTTGCCAGTAGTTGCTATGGGGTTTTCCCCCTCCTCTTGTTACTGCACTTGAGTGACATCCTGCACTTGAGTGACATCACAGGAGTGACATCCTGTTGTAGCTGGATCAATGGGGTGCCCGCCTCCTGGCAGTACTTAAAGGCAGGACCGCCCTAAAGTTAGTAGTGTCCTTCCCGCTCTGAGGAAGGCAGGTCACACAATTGGGAGCCTGAGATTGGGCCTTCCCATGGCTCTTCCCTCCGGGGGGAGAGTGAGTGTGGACCATTCCTCTGCCTTCGCTAGGAAGGTGGGGAAGAGCTAGGATGGCTGTGGGTGCCCTTGGCCTGTAGTGATGGTCCAGGGATCATCATTCAGTGAGAGCTGAGATTACTGCATCGGGCAGAAGCCTGCTGTTTAACTGTGCTGTACAGAGTACTGTCCCGGCAAAGCTTAGTCTAACTAAAGATGGGAGCTGGCCGGGCACGTGACGGGCATGTCGTTGAAAGTTGCATGCGCGCTCCCCGCACATTACCCGGACTTTCCCGCGCCTCAATAGAAAAGCGCTATGGCGCTGGAAAGCGGCCGCGAACCTTCCCGGTTCGCGGCGGGGTACTGCCGCGCGGCGCCCGCGTTTTTTTTAACCGCGGTGATGGCCATATTAGAATAAACAATATCGCCACTGTAAATAAACCGTTCCTGTTATTATATACCTCCTGTCTGGTGCGTGAACTTACTGGGGGGAGAGGTAATAAGTTCTACCGTGGGAGATCACCTTCAGTTCCTGGAGCCTACGGCAGATGGAGGCGCTGCACTGCTCAAGAGATATGTGGGGTATGAACCCCAGAAGCCTGTTCCTGTGTCCCCACTACCACCGGCGGACGACTCAGCCCTCCTGTTACCAGCAGGTGTATGCACCATACACCCTGTAATGGCCAAATCTCCCACCGGGTGGGGAAACACCTTTACACTTCTCAAACAGATACAGATGTAGCCAATATTATTATTCATAATGGCGCGTTGCAGTCACACAAGAAAAGGGTGGGCACTTTGTCCCTATTTCACCAATACTAGTCAATTACACATTGGCCACATCTGTAATACAAAAGCCTAGCAAAACTTAGAAGTTTTAACTTTAATGGCGTAGTAATTGTTTCTTTTTAGCACTTTGAGTCGAGGAAGGAGGAAATACTTTTTTTTTTTTAATTTTTTATAAATGAGTGATTAATTATACCCCTTTCCTTAGTACTGTCATTAACAATCCCCGTACAATGTTATTTTCTAAGTGTAAAAAGCTTTTTTCTCCCCAGAATAATGTGTCAGCGTGGAGCCTGGGCTGTCTGCTGACATTCAGAGAATACAACACTATGTAATTTTATGTGACAGTTATTTTCTATCAAAACAGAAACGCCAGTGTTATATTGCAAAGTGTTTTTCATTGTATGAGGAATGGCCATCACACGTCAGGTCTTAGGTTTTACAGAGAACAGCTTTACTGGAGAACCTAAAAAAATGTCAGTATAATTGTGATGTCTAATGTAGCAAATGAAATATCTTCAGAAAAATTGGATCTTTAGCAACAGTAAATGTTCTTAACTGCTCATTCTCTTCCCCCTTCCTAATGCGGGGCCACAGAAGTGAGATGCCAGGCATTGAAACTGAAGGGGGACATGAGGCTTGATGGTTCGGAAGCATGGGCAATCATTTTTAAGGTGTATTTAAAAGGCACACAAGTGTTATCCAATGTATCGCGGCAAAAGCCCATATTTACTACTCAATATGACATCTTCTATAGTCAGAAGACACTTTACAGCTCATTCAAGCCAGCCTGAGGGATGGACTTCACAGTATTGGTGGAAACCCTTTTATTCCATTGAGGGCCCATAGATTAGAAGGGAGGGAGGGCTTGGTAAGATACGTCTGAGGTTCCTGAGTGACCATTAGGATATGTTTGGGTAAGGCTGTGTTTTCAACTCGGCACAGGAACCAGTGTTTGAAGTGTCTAACTCATGCTCTCATAAAACCCACTTTGTAAGTGATAACAATGAATGAACACAAACTGCTGTACTATTACTCTGTGTAAAACATATGCAACACAAATTAAGACACAATGGAAACATTGAATTCATGTTTTGGATCCACTCTAGGTTTGTGTTCTTTTTCTCTTCTACACAGTACTGTAAATACAGACTTTAAGTTTCCTAATATATAATGGCAATCCCAAATCAGAGATTACATATCTAGGCCCTCTTCCCCCTCCCAATCGCAGATCGGGTCCCCTAAGGTGTTCGGGGGTCTGGCTAGGTGTCTCTGTGTGGTGCATACCTGCTGACAACAGGAGGGCCTTAGTCTCCCGCGATGACATGGGGGATAACAGGAACAGGTTACTGGGGTTGATGCCTTCGTTCTGGTTCAATGGTGCAACGCCTCCATCTATAGTAAGCCCCAGGAATGCGGGGTGGAATCCTTACCACAGAGTTTCCCACACAGGGATGAGAGATTCCAGTCTCACACAGGGTTGTCTCTAAAAGCAGCAGTCTCTTTATTCAGAGCAGGGCAGCAGCAGCAGCAGCCGACAGTAACAGTGATGCACAGTCCACTAACTGTTCTCCCTTGTGATGGTCCTGCCTCCACTCTGATCCTACGGGGATCCAGAGTGGGGCTAGCTCTTCCCTCACCCCCTAAGTAGGGTGAGAGGTACTTGGTCCACCTTACTAACTATAGTTAGATCAGCTCTACTCATGAGCTGATCACTCCTCTGCTTCCTAACTCACTAACACTTCACACTCCAACTTTGCCACTAAATAGGAAGTGACACTGCTTTATGTAACTTCCCTTAGGCACCGCCCCTGCGTCTCTTGATTGGACACAGGGTCACGTGACCTACCTTCACTCACACAACCCAGTGTCATAAGCGGGGGAAACCCATGTCAACTCCTGGCAATCTGCCCTTTGCAGAGTTTACACACAGGGGGAGGATAGAACTATAGCCCCATTTCTTACCAGGGCTACATATACTGTATGCTCTGTTTTCTTGCATGCTTTCATACTATAAGCAGCATACTGTATTTATTTGTGGGTAACTCAATTATGACACTGTAAATATCTGGTTGTTTGGTAGTGCATTGCAGTTGTTTGTTGCTGGTTAACTCTGGTAACACAATACGAGTATAAATATGCAATCCCAAATGCTTGATTTTCGTATTGTTAACCCCACCCACTTTGTTTTGTTTTTTACAGGATGGAAAATGTCCCCAGATCTAAACAGCATTTATTTCAGCTCTGGGGATCCTCTTTTCCCTCAGACACTTACTGGCGAATGTACTAGTGTTTTGGCCATCCAGGGTAATAATATGTCCACTCAAATCTCTTGTATAACGCGGGTCCATAGAAACATCATTCATTAAACCCCAGCACAAAACCAGGACATGATGCCAATACCCTCACTGGTAAGTATCTCCAGGAGGTCCACGGAGCTGAAAATAACAGGGTTATGGAAACCGTGGTGGAGGGTCCAACATTTCATGCTTCTATAAAAAGTAATACCATTTATTCCGTGAACTCAACTGCAGTAAATCGGCAAATACAGTAACAAGGAGGGAAATAAATTGACTTCAATTGTGCTTTTCTGGAACATGGTGTCCTCATTCCAAAGTGAGTTTTCCTTTCTAAAGTCAAAGAACAATGAGAGCAACATATTTGAGGGCTCATGAGGATATTTAATTGGGCAGAAGACCTTGTTAAAAATGTTTGAAATACTTGTACCAAAGCCACGCTGGCTCAGACCCATCCTGCTGACAATCAGCTCTCTGTCTTGTACTGTATGTCTTGATTTTGATGAAAAGTTAGACATGTTCCACAGAAAGAGCAATGTAATACATTCATTTTGAAATCAGGAAAAATCCAGCCCAGACCTAATAATGCACTTTCCTGTTATAGCTTCAATTTGTTAGGCTTGTCTGTTATCACTGTATAACTATTTAATTGATGGGTGTAGGGAGCTATAGGCTCCTGGAGAGGATGACCTCCTTAAGGCTGCTGCCCCGCTGCCTGCACTACATGCGTGCCTGCAAGGCAGGCAGCACGTGCAGCCGAATTCCCTAGTTTGCAGAGACCTGCAGGGGGAAAGACAGAGCGCAAGACTGGGGCAAGACTGGGGCGCGGCCATGACGTCCCCAGACAGGTTCACCCTCATTGGCTGAACCGCTGGGGGGTGTGGCCTAGCGCTCCGTTTCCAGTCTCTCCAAGTCCTTCTGAAGAGAAATTACATCCTGCTCTGATTCTATTACCTTACACAATTTAGTATCATCAGCAAAGATGGAGACTTTGCTCTCGGTCCCAACCTCAAGGTCATTAATAAACAAGTTAAAAAGCAGGGGTACCAGTACCAATCCCTGAGGTACTCCACTCACAACTTTAGCCCAACCTGAAAAAGTTCCATGTAACAAGGTGATGTAACATTAATTAGCATAAACATGTAAAGCCATAAAGACTGAAATCCCAAACAAAGAATAGCTTTTTAATTTGTAAGTTATTGCTTACTGTTTTCTCCGTTGTATCCTGATACAGATGCAAAAGGGCACCGCTTTGTTGATATAGAAGATAGCAATGTACTGTATTGCATGGAAATACGTAACAGTTGTTGTCGGGCCGTCAACCGAAATCTTGGGGCCCAGGACAAATTGAAGGAGCAGCTCCCCCTTTCTTCCCCCCCCCCCGCCCCATGGTGCACTAGGGATTACTAAGGGGGTATAACAAAATATGGGCCTGGGGGAGGGAAGGAGATAAAGGCACCGATGGAGTAGTTATGGACCTGGTGGATGGGAAGAGAAAGGGGCAGAGACAGGGAGGGAAGACTTGAGGGAGGGGAGACCAGAGGGGGGAGAGAGAGAAGGTTGATGGAGAGAGAGAGGGGAGGTGTGAGAGAGGTGAGGGGGGAAGGGTGAGAGAGAAGATAGGGAGGGGGAGCGAAAGAGGGGAGGGGGAAGGAGAGAGAGAGTGGGGAGAGACAGGTGGGTAAAAAGAGGGGTTAAAGCCTGGTAGAGGCCTGTGGATATGGCTTGCAGAGCTGCCTGCTGGAGGGTACCCATGGAGTTGACTGTAAAGGGAGCCTCCATTCCACAGCCTACAGCATGCTACCTCAGACAGATACCTCCAAAGACATGCTCCAGCAATGACCTCTCTGGGAAAAGCGTATGCCATATGGTAAAGTAAAAGAATTTCTTCGTATGTTTTAACCTTTTATTTTAAGAAACTGTTCTGCAATTATTGTAACTGTATGTTCTTGTAATAATTTTTTTTCTATAATCTAAAGCATTATATATATATATATATATATATATATTGCAAAAAGAAAAAGAGCCCCAATAAAAGCACTCAAGTATGCCTCACAATGCAAAACCACAATGTTTATTAGAAAATGTCACAGAACATAAAGTAAAAATAAAAGCACAAGAAATAAAACACGGCATGGATCCCCTGGGTAGTGCAAACTTGATTTAACCTCTGATCAGGGAGTCACCCTGAAGGACAAGTCAAAGGTCTAAATAGACAAATAAATGCTGGCAAAGTACCTGACAAGGTGTATAAGACAATGCTATCAACAGACACAACTCAGTAGTCAAATAAGGTGGCTAATACAGTGCGTAGCAAATTGCTACTGTCTCCCTAGTTCTGGGGACAAGTATATAACATTGCAGATTCAGCAAATCACAGTGAACACACATAGATTAACACAGAAAAGTCCACCTTAGTCTGTTACAGCAAGAAATGGATACTTCACCTTATGTCAGGTACTCAGCAAGGTCTGTAGAGGAATCAAGGAGCAAAGCTCAGAGCACATGAGAGTGTCCCAAGAGGGGGACAAACCAGGGGATCCTGCCAACTGGACCTGCTCCTACGCGTTTCGGCCTTAGCCTTCAACTGGGAGTGGTACAGTGGGCAGTGTAACATGCACCTTAAAAAGGAATTTAATTAGGCTGGTGAAGATAGGCACCTGTGGTGTTTAATGTGTGGCACATGTAATGGGGAGTAGACTAATTCATTAGCATAATCTGTCATAGGGGCATCACGAGCTGAGAACCAATAGTAGGGACGGATTTCCTGAATTCTTACCCATAAGAGGGCAGTTCTGGCAGAATAAAATTAAATAGACAGTGCCTATTAAGGTGACCAACCCAAAAGGTGGTTTCAAAGCTGTGTGAACGGCGATACATCAGCTTAAATGGGCTCCATGTCAATGGATATTCCAGGCAAAAGGTGACACATTGTGTGCTCATTTGCATGTAATTTCCCAGAATCCCTTGCTGCAGTGGGAGCACTGTATGCGAGGTGATAATGATGAAAGGCAGGGTTGCAGACCTGTCGAAGACATGTGAATGTGCTCCCAAGTGATATTCTTTATTGGCTATATGCTAACGGTGGAGGTTTTCTGTCGCCTTTTTCACCCATCATAACTTAAAATGTATGATATATATACATTATACATTATATATATATATAGATAAATTTGCATTGTTATCACTTTTTTGGCATGCCCGTGTGCTTCTTCATAAGGAACAGAAAAAGCATCCTTATGAAGAAGCACACGGGCATGCCAAAAAAGTGATAACAATGCAAATTTATTTACTGTAGGTTAAAAACAAGGGGAGAAAAATTAATTAAAAGAGGAGGGGGACTCACATCTACCAAACATGTATTCCGTGAGGCAAAGGCACATAAATAGGTCAGTTAGAACACTAAGAGAAATCAACAACACAAGCAGCTCTAATATAAGCAGCGTATATACCTTTACACAAACTGCAGATTTGTGCACATAACAGAAGGAGATAGCTGTTGTTGTAAATAGTAAATGCAGAAATGGAGGCAATAAATGCCCAAGTATTAAAGATGTAAATACATCACCATTAAAGCGTAGGTGTGAAAGGCCAATTTAGAGATAGCCAGAGCCTCCTGCCATGGAAAAAGGTAGGGGTCCCACTCCACAGACTCCCACTCCAACGCATTTCGACTAAAAGTAAGAAAAAGCCACAGTTAAACTGCTATACTGAATGAGAAACTGCTGACACAGTTATGGGTACAGAATCATGAAGAGTAATCTTAAATGCGCATTAATACTAAGAATGAAGTATTAACGATCTTCACACAGCACACATTAAAGTATATTGTTGTCATGGTGACCACAGAAGTATAGGCAAAATATGCACAGAGTTAAGGAAAACCATATAGGGATCAATAACAATGGCATAATTTAAATGTTATATTATCATTGCAAGTATGGATAAGCAAGATTAGTAAGTTGCAAAGGACACAATAATAGCAATAATTGCAAATACTAATAGAAATAATGAATGTCCAAAACTAAAAGGATATGATAATACAGAAAACTGTCATAAAAGAGCAGTATCTGTGTAGATTCAAATGTCTTCTTGTTTCTGAGATGATATATAGAGGCTTTATGGTCCAGAATAATTTGTCCAGGCAGAATGGCAAAGCACAATCATGCCATAAAAAGGTGCAAAGGAGATAACAAAATCCATACAGTTCAATCATAGTGATAAGTTTCAGATGTATGAGGTTCTATCTTCCTTATGAAAATGTCCTGGAGACAGACCATATTGTTGAGACCGTAAGAAGCTTCCATCACATTATCCAATGTCGCAAATCTTGGTCCACGGTTGAGTTTTTTGTGGATCACACGTCAAGGAAAGCGGTATCACCGAGGTACAGGATAAGCGGGAACATGAGGCAAAGTATCCCAAAATAAGATGCTGGTCCGTAGTAAATAACATAAGAAAAAAGAAAAAGGAGAGCCATATATTAGAGCATCTCATGTAAATACAGAGGAGTATTGTTATATCAAAAAAAGTCACGCTACAAAAACATAGCATAGCCCAGGTAGTCGTTAAGCCCTTGCGGGATCATAATGCCCAGCTGCATGATCCACCTACATTCCCTTCTCAACAGAGCCTTCTCAAGGTCACAACCGCGGGCACCAAGAGAGACCCTGTCAAAGGCAAATGCAGTGAGGATCGCACAGTCGAACCCATGATGACGCAAAAAGTGACGAGCTACTGATGTGATTTTTTTAAATGAATCTAAATCACGTTGTGCATTCTTAATATTGCGTGTATGTTCGAGCACACGGAAATGTACTTCCCTTGTGGTCATGCCCACGTAGACAAGACCACAAGGGCAAGAGAGATGGTAAATTACTCCCTTACTTTTGCAGTTAAGGAAGGACAATATTTTATAAGTGCGTGACTTGGCAGTGTTAGTAAACAATGTTGTTTGATACATATATCTGCAAGCTGAACAAGTCCGGCACTTAAAAAAACCGGGCTTAAGTTGCTTGGATAAACAAGTGGGATTGACCTGAGGGTATAATGACTGCGAATTAGCTTATCTCGCAGATTTGGAGATCTGCGACTGGTAAGGCGGACATGGTTTCCCAATACATTTTTGAGCTCCACATCTGTCATCAGAATACCCCAATGCTTCTGTAAGATACCCCTTAGGTCAGACCACTGTTGTTAAAAGTGCTTACGAATCTAATTTGTTTTCTACCTCTGTACTTAGGTTTGGGTCGCAATAGACCCTCGCAGGCAACGTTAAGGCAGTTGGTATAGCCTTTATTAATTTGTGTTTTGCTATAGCCGCGTTTAAAGAACCTAGTTTTAAGCTCCATGGCTCTCTGTTCAAAGACTGCTGTTGATGAACAATTTCTCTTGAGTCTGAGAAACTCGCTGTGTGGGATACCTGAAATTTGATGTTGAGGGTGGGAACTGGAGGCATGGAGGACAGAATTTGTTGCTGTCATCTTGCGAAAAATGTCTGTCTGGATCATGCCAGTCTCATCAATACTGATCTTAACATCCAGAAAATCCACAGATGTGAGCCTGACAGGTATATACGCAGCACACCTGGTAACATATAGGTTCCCCCTTTATATGCGAATGGGTGGTGGAATACCCGTTACATATATGTAGCAGGGTATACCCCCTGACCTCTGGGGGCACTTCTGAAGCTCCTCTGCCTTGCTCTGAATGAACTGGGGTGGCCATGTTGGAGGAGGCAGACTATTAAACTGATATATACTTGAACTGTGATGAACAACAGTGAGTGCTGGAGGCTCACATGGAGCACACAGACTATCCTGGGAGCCAGTTCGATTTCCCAGAACTAGCACAGTTGTTCCCCATGGGCCCGAGCTAAGCCCTGACCCCAGACAGACTGTGTATTTTAGGGTGGCCATATTTAGGGACCTTTCCTACTAGAGAATGTCTGGTGACAATGCAGAGTGGGACGGATGCCAGTGAGGAACGCCTCACCCTTCATAGACCATGAGTGCAGCTGCCAGTGGTAAGGAGCGAGGGGAGTTGTGTTAGAGGCCCCGCATTGTGGGACGCTGCATCTGCCTCCATAGAGGGAGTGAGGTCAACGTTGCCCAAGCAACAGAATATGTGTCAATTTCTCAGAGGATAGGGGAGCGCAGGTGTCAATCATTTTCATCCCCCTTCCAAATTAAAAACAGATCGTCAATTTTAATTTGGAAGGGGGGTGAAAATGACTTACAAAACGTATTTTTGTACATGAATGACAATAATTTGAATTTGAAATTTTCTTTTAAATTTGATAGAACCTAATCGATTTTCTGGACCTTGAAATTTATATAGATAAGGGACATTTAAAGACCAAAACATTTTTCCAAAAAGTTGACAGGAATAATTATATACATAATAGAAGCTGTCACCCCCCTAAATGGGTATCTAATATCCCCTATGGTCAACTGAGACGTATTTGAAGAAATTGTACTGACAAAGAGATTTATGAAGAACAGCCCCAAGTTATTATTAAGAAGTTTAAGGAAAAAAATTACAACCCCGATGTTATACAGGAGGCAATTAAGAAAACAGACAAATTAAATAGGACTGATTTATTACATCCAGAGCTACTCAAAGGAACAACTGATAAGCGAGATTATCAGAACACTTTTGTCACACAGTATAATTGTCAAGCAACAAAGATCAAAAAAGTGATCAACAAACACTGGCATATTTTAAAAAAAATGACCCGATCTTAGGAAATGAAATTCCAGACCATGCACATGTCATTTTTAAAAAGGCAAGTAATCTGAAATGCAAATTGGCTCAGAGTACTTTCAAAGTTTTAGAGAATAAGAGAGATCAAAATTGGCTCCAAACACAAAAGGGATTTTTTAAATGTGGAAGCTGCAAGGTTTGTGCTTCAGGGTCTGAAGATAAACTGACATTTTCTTTGAATGTAACAGGAGAACAATTTTACACGTCCCAATTTATTTACTGCAGAACCGACCATGTTATGTATATATGCTTGAATGTCCATGTAAACTGCAGTATATCGGTAGGACCGCCAGACCCCTGAAGGTGCGGATCATGGAACATATGGGAAATATATGGAGAAAATTGCAAACACATAGGGGGCTATGCACTAAGCTCATTGGCTTTGCGTTCTGATTTTCCAAAAAAGCAGGTTCGTTAAAAAGTGTGGCCGGGGCCGCGATTCACTGAGGCCTTGAGCCCATTTTTTAACGTACCTGCTCAAAATAGCTCAGAACACCCACAGCGTACGTGATGCTTTTTTCCCCCCTGCTAGCGTTCTTAACCTTTACGTACGCTAGGTGATAGAAAAAAAAGCCGCTTGTAATATTTGCATGGAGATTCTGTATCTCCATGCAAGACTGTTACAGGCAATCGTACACTAAATAAATACATTTAAATTATAGTGTACATGAGCAGGAGGTCTCAGGACCTGAACCGCATTGGTTTCAGGTCCGAGGACCCCCTACTTCAGGAGTTACAGGCCCCGTTATTGGGTGCCGGTATCCCCTGCAGTTTAAAGCTCCCTCGCCACGTGACCGGGACATTTAAATTCTGCAGAGGGATACCGGCACACCATAAAGGGGCCTGTATCTCCTGAAGTAGGGAGTCCTTGGACCTGAAACCAATGCGGTTCAGCTCAGGAGACCCCCTGCACATCTACACTAGTATTAAAACACATAACAATAAATAATAATTCATTACCGTAGCGGCTATCCGCTATGGTAATGAAGCTGCATTAATGTACATTTTAATAATAGTGTGCGGGAGCAGGGGGTCCCCTGAGCTGAACCGCATTGATTTCTGCCTCAGAGACCCCCTGCTTCCCGAGTTACAGGCCCTGGTATGGGGCATTGGGTGCCAGTGTCGCCACCATCTTTATAGCGTCCGAGACGCGACGTGGGCTCTAAAAGATGGCGGTGACACTGGCACCGATGTCCCAAACCGGGGCCTGTAACTCGGGAAGCAGGGGGTCCCTGAGGCACAAATCAATGCGGTTCAGCTCAGGGGACCCCCTGCTCCCGCACACTATTAATAAGAAAACATTAAAGCAGCTTCATTACCTTAGCGGCTATCCACTAAGGCAATTAAGGGGTTAAGGCACAATAGCATGTTTATTGGGGACAATTGCCCCCAATAAACAACACACATCCCCCCCAACCCATAACACATACAGTACAGTAATGGGCAAAAAACTATTATCCACATATGGATAATAATGCATTTGCCCATTTTAAATACATACGTATAAATTACAATAAATACAGTAAAAATATTTTACACTTACCTTTTACAGGCACCCACGATGAAGGCCGTCTTCATCCTCATCTTCATCCTGCCCATGCCCCCTCCGATGCTGCAAAACTTACACAAGAATAAAAACATCCAATGTAATGTCCCCTAACCCCTTAATCACCATAGCGGTTATTAACCGCTACAGTGATTAAGGGGTTAACCCACCCTCACCCATCACTCTGGAGGCCTATATACCCTCCCCCACTAACCCCCCACCCCATGAGGCCTAACCATCCTCACCCACTACCCAGCCGGGAGGCCTACCCACATACCCTTGGGGCCAATACACTCTTCCCCCACCCCCGGTACCCACAAGAAAAACAATACACAGCCCCACAATAAACATCATTCAATTTATTAAATACATAACCCACCCCCTGTGCACCCCCATAAATACATGATTTATTCTTTTACATATAGGGTTCATACCCCAGGCCCACGTGAGTCCCCGGTGGGCCTGACAGGTCCCCTCACAGACCTACAGGTTGCCAGCATAATGTTTCACACAGGGTCTGGAGGCCTGTTGGTGGGTCCCGCCAGGTGCCATGGCCCACCAGGTGGTCTCCGCGTGTCACCGTGGGCCACAATTGGGTCCCCACGGTAGGCCCACGGATGTCTGTGGGCCCCGGATAAGACCCACAGGTATTTGAGGGGCCTCGGGTGGTTCCCACGGGGGTCTGGGGACCCACAGTGGTCCCTACGGGTCCGCGGTGCCCGCACAGATGTGTGGCCACCGGTTCTTCCCCGCAGGTGTCCCCACGTGGACCACGCAGCCTGGTACCCGTGAAAAGCCCGAGGATACCTCAGGTGGTCTCCAGAGGTCTCTCGCAGACCAAAGGAACCAACCCTATATGTAAAAAAAATAAACCTGACCTATACATTCAATACATCAATCCCCCCCCCCCCCCCACACAACACATAAAGTACAATAATGTGCCAAATAACTATTATCCAGATATGGATAATAGATTTTTGCCCATTATTAAACACATTAACTAGCATAATAACATAAATAAAGTTCTATTGACCTCATCAATAAGAAGCCCCTGTTGCCAGCAAAATCCTTGTCCTCCGTTGCCAACACGCTCTGATTGGCTACCGTACCATGTGAGGCCGGCCATCTTTCTTTTCATGACGTAATTTTAAAGGCAATTGTAGCACAGCCATTCTGATTGGCTGGCGTCATTGCCTTTAAATGAAGTCATCAAAATTAATTTCCCCCCCCAAATTACATGGTTTTCACGGCCCAATCAGGTCCGTGGGAACCATATGATGAAAATGTGACGTCATAGGCCTATAATAGCCTATGTAGTCTCATTTTGAAGGCAGACGCCGAGGAGGAAGGACCTCCTACAGAAGAAAGAAGAGGCCGAAGAAGAGAAAAAGACCCCGGAAGAGACCGGAAGATACAAGAAAGAAGAATACAGATGAAGATGGATTACAAATAGAAGACCCGTGGATTGTTTTGGTTTATTATTTTATTTTTTATTATTTTATGGTTTATTATTTTATGGGTTCCTGTGCGTGGATTGGTTCGAGAGTAAGCTGTTCAACGGGAGTCGGTGAGTGGGTCAAGTAATGGTAAGTGAACAAAAGAAATGTATTTTATTTAACTTGTTCAATTTTGTTTTGTTTTTTTACGTGTTTTTTTTTTTAAACATAATTTCTTGCCACTGTATGTATGTATGTATGTCTAGATCGATATATACATACAGGGTAAGAAATGGTTTGGTAGGAAATGCTTGTATTGCTGTGTTTAAAATGATTTTGGCTATCTGCTATGCATAAATGTGTGTGTGATGTATTTTCGAATTAGATAGATGTAATTTTTGGTCTTGTATGGTGTACTTTAGGTCAGGGTGAGCCTCGCTTTTGTATATTGTATTCTTTTTGGTACTTATATTTTGTCTGATGGTAACTTGTTCTGTTTAACGATTGAAATAGTTAATTGTTTAATTGTTATGGATGGAATTTAAATTGTTTAATGATTTGATTAATGAATGCTAATTGATTTATGGTGACTTGATTGGTTTAAATAGTATTTATTTTATTTATTTATTTATTTATAAAATATTTTACCAGGAAGTAATACATTGAGAGTTACCTCTCGTTTTCAAGTATGTCCTGGGCACAGAGTAAAACAAAATAATACATGGTTACAAATACAGTTACATAGATGAACAAGGTATACATTATATACAAGACATTGCATGCACAGTTAAAGAAAATATATATTACATTATGAGCGTATGAAACAGTTACAGACCAGATTAAAGTGTGAGACAGCCTTAGATTTGAAAGAACTTAAGCTGGTGGTGGATATGAGAGTCTCTGGTAGGTTGTTCCAGTTTTGGGGTGCACGGAAGGAGAAGGAAGAACGTCCGGATACTTTGTTGAGTCTTGGGACCATGAATAGTCTTTTGGAGTCTGATCTCAGGTGATAGGTACTGCGTGTGGTAGGGGTGAGGAGCTTGTTCAGGTAGCTGGGTAGCTTGCCCAGAAAGTATTTGAGGGTGAGACAGGAAAGGTGAACTTTGCGCCTAGACTCTAGTGATGACCAATCTAGTTCTTTGAGCATTTCACAGTGATGTGTGTTGTAGTTGTATACTTGTTTGGATGTATTGGTATTTTGTTTGGAATATGTTTGGAATATGTTATTGTTAACATTCATTGGCAGAGTGTACATGAGTGTACATGGTGCATAGATTGCATTCATCATGTATACAATGTAAATGCAATGTTTTGATTGGCATTTGAGGCTTTTGATTGGAAGATTAGATTGTATTTTTTTAGGAAATATGATTTTATTGTACAATGTCTGTATAGAGAAGTGGTATTTGTAGTAGAGCATGTTTTTGATAACCTTTCTGCATTTATTTGTATATTGGTTCATCATATGTGTGTATATATATATATATATAGTTGCATGATGAAGCCACTGAACAAATGAATGGGTGAAGGGTGGGTATCGGGCCAGTGTGGCTTATCCCCTTAATTACCTTTGCGGTTATTATCCGATAAGGTGATTAAAGGGTTAATTGATATCTGAATGTAATCGCAATCTATTGGCTATGTATTTTGTTGGCAACGGAGGACAAGGATTTTGCTAGCGACGGGGGCTTCTTATTGATGAGTTCAGTAGAACTTTATTTATGTTATTATGCTAGTTAATGTGTTTAATAATGGGCAAATAATCTATTATCCATATCTGGATAATAGTTATTTGGCACATTATTGTACTGTATGTGTTGTGGGGGGGGGGGGGGTTGATGTATTGAATGTATAGGTCAGGTTTATTTTTTTTACATACAGGGTTGGTTCCTTTGGTCTGTGAGAGACCTCTGGAGACTACCTGAGGTATCCTCGGGCTTCTCACGGGTACCTGGCTGCGTGGTCCACGTGGGGACACCTGCGGGGAAGAACCGGTGGCCACACATCTGTGGGGGCACTGCGGACCCGTAGGGACCACCCATGGGTCCCCAGAGCCCCGTGGGAATCACCAGAGGCCCCTCAGATACCTGTGGGTCTGACCCAGGGCTCCCAGACATCCTCAGGCCTACCGTGGGGACCCAATTGTGGCCCACGGTGACCCGCAGAGACCACCTGGTGGGCCATGGCACCTGGCGGGACCCACCAACAGGCCTCCAGACCCTGTGTGAAACATGATGCTGGTCACCTGTAGGTCTGTGAGGTGACCCGTCAGGCCCACCTGTGGGCCTGGGGTATGAACCCTGTATGTAAAAGAATAAATCATGTTTTTATGGGGGGGCACAGGGTGTGGATTATGTATTTAATAAATAGAATGATGTTTATTGTGGGGCTGTGTATTGTTTTTCTTGTGTGTACTGGGGGTAGGGAAGGGGGTATTTGCCCCAAGGGTATGTGGGTAGGCCTCCCTGCAGGGTAGTGGGTGAGGGTGGTTAGGCCTCACGGGGTGGGGGTTAGTGGAGGAGGGTATGTAGGCCTCCAGAGTGGTGGGTGAGGGTGGGTTAACCCCTTTATGACTGTAGTGGTTAATAACCGCTATGGTGATTAAGGGGTTAGGGGACATTGGATGTTTTTATTCTTGTGTATGTTTTGCAGCATCGGATGGGGCATGGGCAGGATGAAGATGAGGATGAAGACGGCCTTCATCGTGGGTGCCTGTAAAAGGTAAGTGTAATATGTTTTTACTGTATTTATTGAAAGTTATATGTATTTAAAATGGGCAAATGCATTATTATCCATATGTGGATAATAGTAATTTTGCCCGTTACTGTATTGTATGTGTTAGGGAGGTGTATTTAGTTATAAATATTGTTTATATTGCGCAACATTGGTACCGCAGGCCCGCGGGTACCCCGGGACTCCTGCTGGGACCCCGGGACTGCCGCGGGGACCCCCGCACTCCTGCGGGGACCCCTGCTTGGTGAGCCGGGGGCCCCTGGACCCCCGCGGGGTCAGCCGGGGACACCCGCTGGCCTGTTGTATGGGTTTTGCGCATGCAAAATTGAAAAGCAATAATTTTTTCTAAGTCCAGCTTTTTTTGCATCTACCTTGAGCTGACGTGTTCTGATTAACGCAACTTTCGCGTACGCTAAGGTTGCGTTGCTTAGTGCATCCCGCTTAAGGGCAGAATTTAACGCATACAGGGTTACGAATGAGCAAAGTTGGACTTTAAAGGGCTAACATTGGAATACTCCCTTTCCGGAAAAAAGTCAGTTTTAGAGCACAAAGTGCCTGTTTGCGTTGCTTAGTGCATCGGATTGAGCGCAACATCCCGTTCTAAGAGCACTTTGCGCTCTAAAAGTGACTTAACGGAGCTTAGTGCATGACCCCCATAGTGTTCCAAAACACTTTGAGATTTTCCATAATTCTGATCCGGGTCTCCTCACTTTCAGGGGGGTAGAACATGTCACATCCCATTGGAGGGGTGGTAACAGGTCCCAAGCCCTGGCACTAAGAGAGACCTTCTGGATCCATAGAATGAAGTCTATGATTCCAGGGGGTCTCAATGCTGATATAGACATCGCATCTTTTTTTTTTATAAATTTCACTTCCAGCTTCCGCCTTTTTATGTGTGATTTTCATGCTTTTAAAGTATGTCTTTATATATACCACCATTTTTCATAGAATAATTTTATATTACAAATATGTACTTTTTTTTCGTCTCCCCCCTCTCCTTTTCCTCCTCCCTCATCTGTTGCGCTGAGTTGCTCTGTTGTTCCCATAAGCCTCGATACTTGTGGTTCCGATTAGAGTGACAGTATATTACTATACAGTTCATTTCATATATATTGAGTGTGTGCTATGTTTGCATTTGGTAGATCTGGGATGTTCCCTCATCTGATCATGAATACTATAGGCCAGTAGATTAGCCAATGAGATTGCGTGTCAGGGTACTAAAGTGATAGGCAGCCGTATGGTTTCCATGATTCCCTTCGAAGCTACACGACCAGTGAAACGCGTAGAGTCACCTGCGTGACGTACCCAGAGGACTCCTGACCGCTCCCCCTTTGAAGCTGTGCTGTCCACAAAGACCCTCTTCTCATTAGGACAACAATCCGAGTCCCAGTGCGCGCTCAAACCCGGAAGTGACGTGCCGCGATTGAGAGGTCTGAGACGGAGGTAGCGGGGAGTAACTGAGCTTGTGATACATCATGCTTTTATGTGTCTAATATTCTTATGACACTGTGTAAGTGTTGAATTTTTATTGTGTTTATAAAATTGTTATATTTTTTTCTGGATTACGCTATGGTTGTTTATCTCTCTCCATCCTGACACTGATGACATCACCTGAGTGACACAACACCGTATCATATTGTCCCTTCTGAGGTTTTACTTCTTTCTACCAGAGTCAAGCAAAGTGCCACTGATCTCTGAAATGCCTTTCTTTGATTGAAACCATGTGAGTGTTCACTTGAAAAAATCTCTCCGAACACACTTTAATTCTAAAGAACTTTATTTGCACTATGTTGCGTTTCTATTTGTTTTTCATTGCATATTGATACATGCGCTCCCCTATCCTCTGAGAAATACATCAATGGAAGTGGAGTCTGCAGACCATCCAGTTAAAGTTTTTTTGAGCAGCATTGTTATATGTTTATGTTTGATTTCACTTGATTACCACCCATTTGTACACTATTTCACTCACTTGAAGCACTTTATATATAGCGTTTTGTGTTATAGGCACTTTGGTTGCACTAATTAGTGCCCTTTATCACTTAAGCGCCCACCCTTGCCCTTTGTTCTCACAGAATATGTGGTAAGCCTGGTAATGTCGTATAGAAAGTAACAAGAAGTGTGTACATGACCAGACAACACAAGCAGAAACATCAGAGAAATACTCTGAGCTGCAGGCTCGACAGTAATCACACATAGGAGCAGGAAAAATCTCTTATCATAGCAGCAGCGTTGAGCATGTAAACAAACAGTCCAGAGAAATGCTGGCGTATGTGTATACTTAGGCTGATGTCCCATGTGTGTGTGCGTTGTGTGCGTTGTGTGCGTTGTGTGCGTTGTGTGCGTTGTGTGCGTTGTGTGCGATGTGTGCGATGTGTGCGTTGTGTGCGTTGTGTGCGTTGTGTGCGTTGTGTGCGTTGTGTGTGTCGCACAGCCCCGGTGTATCTCCCCCTCCTTTCTCACAAACGGGGAAGGGGGGGAAACTTTACAGCACCCTATCTGCCCCCTTGTACCCACAACCCCCCCTTCTGGACCCACAACCTCCTCCACCCCTCTCCCGGGGCTCAATGGCCGTGCCCCGACCCGTGTTTGCCATGCCCCTCCCCTGCTCCCTACGGAGCGCAGATAGCGGTGAAGTGCCTCTCCACCTGCCACCTGTATGCAGTGCTGGCGCTCTGTCTGAGGCAGCGGGGCCTCGGACTTAGCCAGCATCAAAGGACTTGAATCAAAGCAGCAAACAGTCCTGTCAGACAGAATCCCAGAATGACCTGGTCAGCATCCGAGAGGTAAGGCATTGCAGAGGGAGGACAATAACAGGAGGACTGCCCCAACGCCCGTTTCACGGGGTACGCTTCCTCTTGGTTGCTGACCGGGTCATTCTGTCTGACGGGACTGCATCTATTCAGTTTAATTTGGAGTTAAACAGCATGACCATTGAAAATAATGGTTAAGCAGCATTACATTATTTAAAAAGGTTATTTTGTGGTAATGGGAGTGATGACATCTGCTACATCTGTTTAATAATTAGAGACTACTGGGAACTGAAATAGAAGACCAAAGATTATTAAAGGGAGTATTCCAATGTTAGCCCTTTAAAGCATCCAGCCTGGCACAAGAATAAAAACTATTTGACAAACTGAATTACAAAGCAGATTGGAGCTAGACTTGTCTGTAAAAGGCGCTCATACACAAATTGTGCACTCTCGTATTGACCAGCACATTTGATTAGATGCAAGATTTGGTGCTTTGAGCCTCATATTAGAATATATGTCTAAAATATTAGCCTACCCAGAGTAACAATAATGTGGTACTGTGAAAATAAAGCAATATTAATAAAACAGTCATAGTAAACTAAAGCTTTTCCTTGACATGGAAATAACACCTGTAAATAGAGATGCACAGCTGAAGCTCCTGTATACCTACAGTATAACAGAAATCCCGATCATGAAGTGCACATGTGTTTCTTATTCACAGCTGTTACATTAATGTACAGCAACAAAGGGGCCTAACCCAGAAGGGGGCCACTTACCTATTCTCCACAAGTACTTATTGTAGCGTACCTAGAGATTATACATCTGTTTCTTATATGAAGAGGCAGGACAAAAGTTAAAAAAAAGACATTGAAACAACTCAATTATTGTACATTTTAAACTAAAGTATGTTAAGTGAAAATCCTTGGATTTCAGTTTTGCAAAAGTCATGTGTGGTTCGGGGAAATGCTGCACAGAGCAACTAACATATAAAATTAGAATCCCTTCCCATACGGATGTATGTGTTCTTTTAAGGCCGCGCATATAGTGCCCGCGACTGCGACAGAGACGCAACGCGTGACGTCACCCGTCGCCGCTAGCGAAAGTTGTATTTCACTTTGCGGCGGCGGCGTGGGCAACCGGGCCATTGATTGGTTCAGGGGCTGTCACATGAGGTGACAGCCCCTGAAAAAATCAAATATTCCCGGCTTCCAAAAATCGCGTCGCCACGTCGCTGTGTCGCCGTGGCGCTTACTACATATTTTTAACAAGTCAGAACCACCTTTTACCCATTGTTCTTCATGCAAATGTCTTCATGCATGTGTCCTGCATGTATTGCTGTGATGTCAACTGAAATATGGGAGAAGTGGCCCAGTCTGTATCCTGATGGCCTTCTGTCCTAATCTTTAATTAAGTGTCTATATTTTGCTGTTATTTGTACATTTTTTGTGTGTTCACCTATCCTAAGGAATAAATACAATTTGTTATATCTAAGTCTCGTCCCAGTTCAAACCCAGGTATATATATATTTATATATAGTTTTGGTGTAAATTACAGCCTGTCACAAGCTACCGTGACAAGCTTGTAATTATATTATCTGTTATTTATTCGATTACCACATGTATTACTACTGTGAAGCGCTATGTACATTAATGGCGCTATTTAAATAAAGACATACAATACAATACAATACAATACAACAACACATTATTGTAAGATCTCCCTGATGCGGACATTAAAAATAAGTAATTGGAGTATTAAAGGCTAAAAAACGTTTGCTTTAGAACATAACTTGTGGCTGCATTGAATGTAAGTTGCTCTTTAATTAACATTTCTTACATTTGACACACACGTAGATCCTTATCCAGGACTGTCTATCTAGGTAGGATTTTTTGATGAAAAAGGAAGGGGGAAGTGACAGAGAAAGGTGTATTTGATATGTTTCATACTGTATGTACATACTGTATCTTCTAACCTCCCTATTCCATTCTGCAGACTTTCCCCCAAACTGCATGCAGATACAGTGGAGCACTGTACCGTGATACACTGACGTTGAGAAGCAAGTTAAAATCTTTGCATTGACATAACCCTATAACTGACTTCAATCATACACATGTGGAGGTTTAACATGTAACATTCCTTATGAGTAGTAACTAAAAGAAAGAAGTTTCTCCTAATGCCTGAACTAGACAACAAACACTATGCTACCGGACACTCAGTATATTATCTGCGATAACCATAGCAGAGGGAACAGCATTTAAAATGTCTATATTATAAAGTGAATATTTGAAGTGGAATAAGAAAGTTATGCAGGTGACGTATTCCTCTCTGCTAATTAGTTCTCTCTCTCTCTCTCTTATTCAATTATTTGCAGCTCTGCCTACCAACAACTGTCTACTGGTAGCCGTGAAACCCTATATTTAATCAATAAACCACAAATGTTCCCAGCACTCAAACGAAAAGAGCAAAAAGTGAATGGATCAGCCAAAAAAGCATTTCATGGTACACGAATGATGCACAAACTGGTCGCAGACCAAAAGAAAGCAATATGTGCTGGGGCAGGGACAAGGACAGGGAAAAGGGAGAGGGGAGGGGGAAAAAAGGGAAAAATGGGGTAAAAAGTCCAGGGCAAGCGGGGCAACGTCACGTTTCGAGGTATGAGGACCACTTCTACAGGCCCGTTCCCAGGTAGACCGTAGCCACCTGGTACTTCCCTAAACCCTGCAACAATGTCCCTGGGAGACACAGTGACAAACTATCACTGAATATCCCAACAGAATGAAGATAGGCTGTGAGGCACAAGAATCAGAACAACTAACCCTAAGCACGTAATGTAAATGACGGGAACTGCATGGTCAGGGTCTGAACCTCAAAAGAATATACCAACACTATACAGGAGAACAAAACAAAGAAAATAACCCCTCCAAAAGCGCTAACCTACACTAAGCTAAGTGCTGATAATAATGTGCTAAAACAATGATAAGTGCTCGTGCAACATCAAATTAAAGTGACTTACACAATGCTGTGAGAAAAAAGCAGCTAGGTGACAATAATGACAGGTATTTCCAAACCTGATATAACAGTGAACAAACAAATATAAAGTCCCCAGCGCTAAAGTCCAAGATACCGTGATCTTTAAGGCAGTCTCTAGTCTTTAAGGTGGTAGTTGGGCTCTGATATAGATGCTCCAGATGGGATGATGTCCTTGATGTAGATGGATACACCGTCTGAAATAACAGATAAACAGACACACCTGATTGCGCAGTGTGTTACAGTAGGATTCTTTCACATCTCAGATAGGGCTCTGATTACTGTAACACACTGCGCAATCAGGTGTGTCTGTTTATCTGTTATTTCAGACGGTGTATCCATCTACATCAAGGACATCATCCCATCTGGAGCATCTATATCAGAGCCCAACTACCACCTTTAAGACTAGAGACTGCCTTAAAGATCACGGTATCAAGGACATCATCCCATCTGGAGCATCTATATCAGAGCCCAACTACCACCTTAAAGACTAGAGACTGCCTTAAAGATCACGGTATCTTGGACTTTAGCGCTGGGGACTTTATATTTGTTTGTTCACTATACAGGAGAGTTGGCTGGCAAAGCAAGGTGCTAAAGGGTTAAAACGAGAATCTGTGAACATCTTGGATCCATAAGAAATTCTAAGGATACACCATTGGCACGTCACGTGATTAGTGAACATCAGGGGAATAGTGATCTGTTGATCTTTATTGGCATTGAACTTATTCCCTGGGGTCAACGTAAAGGAGACTGGAACAAGATCTTATTACAGACCGAGTGTAAATGGATTTACACATTGCAAACATTAAGTCCCATGGGTCTAAATGAGGGCTACATATATACTTCATTTATATAACATGAATTCAATACCACACTTCTTGGGCATATGTTATTTCTAACTTTCATCTTAGGGGGTTCCTGGTATATAGTTTAAAACTAGATGTTCATTTTGACCTAATGGGCGGACAGCTCAGGTTAGATCATTCCTACACCAATACACACTGATGTACTATATATATCAATATCTATACATATGCCCGTGATGTGGTTTGTGATCGAGATCTATACATTTATTAATGTATATATGTGTATATATGTTGGCCCTCATTCAATGCCATTTTATGGTGATCATTGTTCCAGTTTCCCTACTTGTCAGTATCTTAATGCTAATTATGTGCCTTATTTCAGCTAACCAGACATCTATATTATATAAGGTGAAGAGTTAAACGAATTTACTATGAGCCTAGGACAAACCAGTGATTCAGGACACAGTTTCACTATCCCCCGTTTCATTTATTTATTTCACATGTTTATCTGAGTTGTCTACCACTAGATCAATGTGTGGTAGAGGTACCTTTAAGAATCGCACAGCATGCGGGTATATAAGAGGGCAGCGCTGCTCTGTCTATCACCTACCACCTTGAGAAAGCGCCAGACTCTTATGCGCGAAATGTACGTCAGCATGACGTGATCGCGTTGACGTCGTGTAGGAGGAGTAACGGGTGAGATCGTTCCTGATGTGGTGGGAGCAGTTGGGTTCAAACTATGCAGGATATTTGCTTATATTGAGCGCATTGCACCCTATGTTGGTTATATAACGCAAGTACCTACTATGGGATATACTGTATAGGATACCGATTTGCATATTATACAAACTATATGTTCATACTTGGTGCACTGCACCTAATGCTGTTTATACTACGATTGTCACAAACTATGAGGTGAATAGAATTTGGACATAGTTCCCTGATTCACAGCATTCATTTATCGGTTCTCATTTGTACCCGCACCCCACCCTGAGACAAGAGGGATAATTATTATCTGTAAATTTGCCTCTATTCACCTACTTTGTCTCATCAACCACGATCGGAATATTTGGTTAGGGGATTTATATTGAGTTATTTTGGATTTTTCCTTTGATATCCCTGAACCTAATGTCACCCTTTATATGTGTTTTAATTGTTTTTATGGTCGTTTTGAGTATGCGTCATTGCGTCGATGTTGTTGATCATTAAAGTATTTATTATTTTTGCCTATTGGCTTTTGGTGGTAACTGTCCTCCCACAGTGCTGGGAGCGGTTACTTAATTGTACCCTTTACAGCTAATTCTGCAACACACTTAGTGGGTATTTGAACCCTGAATATTATGTTCAGCTTTGCTGTGCAGTGAATGGGGATCTTTTAGGAGAACTCTTTGTCTCCTTATGTGTTTATGGGTTTCAACCACACCTTCAATACGTTTTGGTGGGTAAAAAAGTGACAAAAAGCCTCCACCGAACAGCATACTGCAAATGAAAATACCACTTGTGAGCACATTCACATGCCTCAGACAGGTCTGCCACCCTGCCCTTCCCCATTATTGTTTCCACTGCAACAAGGGATTCTTGTAGTTACTACAAAACACATATTTTCTCTTTTAAGGGCTCTACACTCCTCTGCACTCCTTACATCCTAGCTTTAATCTCTTGTTCTCTACTATCTAACCCCCACCCCTTTCCCCCCAGCATTTTTACAGCTCTCTCATGCTTACAGCCCTTCTTACACGCTGCACCCGACGACGGGACTTCCTTGCTTTCAAGTCCATGAAGCACCTTCTCTCTAACTTCAAAATCCAGTTGGAAACTCACCTGTTCAACAGTGTTTAAATAGTGCTGCTACTCACTAAACTACAGTATACGGTTTTACACACGCTATTCAATGCACTTCAATTTACTCCTAGTGTTTCTGCTTGTCTCCCTCCCCACATGCCTAATAAACTGTAAGCTCTCCGGGCAGGAACTACTTTCTGACAGGAATAAAACACGCCTTGCTAACGTAGGTAGAAGAGCATCTGATGTACTGTAAAATAGGGTTTTGCAGGGGTGCTCAACTCCAGTCCTCAACCCTCTCCCAACAGGTCAGGTTTTTTAGGAGAATCCTTCTTCAGAACTGGTGGCACCATCCGCCCCTGCTTCAGCACAGGTGGCTCAATCAGTCCCTGCTTCAGCACAGGTGGCTCAATCTATCTCTGCTTCAGCATATGTGGCTCAATCAGTCCTTGCTTCAACACAGGTGGCTCAATCAGTCCCTGCTTCAGCACACGTGGCTCAATCTATCTCTGCTTCAGCATATGTGGCTCAATCAGTCCTTACTTCAGCACAGGTGGCTCAGTCCTTGCTTTAGCAAAGGAGCTCAATTAAAAGCTCAGTCATCGACTGAGCCACTGGTTGAGCTGCCTGTGCTGGAGCTAGGGTAACCTGAAAACCTGACCTGCTGGGCGGAAGGGGGGATTGAGAACTGGTGTTGAGCACTTTTGGGTTATTGTGCCCATTACAGCACAATTTTGTGTTGCTGCTTCTGCGGTTTTATTGCGCAATGTAACCGCAGCGCCATAAAAACAAATGTCACTGCCAGCAACAACATTGCACGATTTGTGGCAATACCATAGGTGCAACAACATCTGCCACATCTGTAGCACTTCTACTTCTGTTAGCAAGGAGTGTTTCATTCTTATGCTGTAACTGTATGTGTATTAGTTTACACTGTCACTCAAGCATAATTGTAACATGTCCAAAACCTACTTGGCAAAGAAAGATGTTCTCACTCTGATTGGAATGGTTCAATGAGGGGAAATGCCTTAGAATGTCATAATATGTACCTAAAGGTTTCAATAACTCCGTTAAAAAAAATATATATAAGGCGGCTTTCTTAAGCCAAACCATTTTCATAAGGGTCATTTTTCACACATTTGGATGTTTATTAATTTACCTCTTTACTGCGTTATTTTTGCAATGCATCACGGGCAAATCTCTTCCAATGAGGAATCAATGCATTGTATATAGTTCCATACCTCTGCGGGTAAAATATTTAAATTTGTTATTTTACTGTAGTATTTTCTTCTTTTGTTTTGGTGTGGACAACTGTATGCTGCAACTTGTGGGAACATGTTTGGCCCTTGTCGCTAGTACAGTGAGGCGAGACATTCATTATATACACAGTATTTTGTTTATATAAAATAATGTTCATATGAAGAGAAAGTAAAAAGCAGGGAAACAGTGGGAAACTGTTTATATTTAACGTAATTTATATATTTTCCTATATTTATGTATACTGCACCTCAGTTTAGCACTGGAAACTGCCATCCTTTGAGAGATAGTAGGACTGCACAAGCAATGACGTTGCACAAGCTTCCACTCTGTGCTTAGCCAACGTTCATCAAGAGAGTGAGCAGAGAGCAGATCATCTTCCATGCGGCCTTGTTTCGTTTGTTCTTTATTGATAATAATGTACATTGTGGTGCATATCTGGGTTTATGTATCTGTAGCGGGTGTACCCCTAGGGTACTATAACTACTGGTACTGCTGTCACCTGTGAGGCTAACAAGAGGCCTGAGCCCCCGCCACTGGGAGCCTGGGGTATACTTACACTCGGTGCAGCGCCTCCACTGATGAGGGATCCCAACGTGGTGGGAGTGTGCCCCCACCAGACAACCATACAGTAAATACACTGTAGGGATCTCCATCCGGATGATCCTTAACTGACTGTCTCTTTAAGGAATCAGTGTCTGTTTCAGCATTCAGGCTGCACCACCCTTAGGCAATGTCCTGCAGCATACACCTCTCTAATGCTATATGAAAGGGTCCCTAAATAAAGGCCTTCCCTATAGCAAGCACTCAGAACACATATACAGTGACTCAGGGAACTAGCTGGGCCCTAGGGGATTGACCTCTGGCCTAGTCCCTGGAGCACTGCTCCGTGGACCAACCTGCAGCTTCAGGCTCCTGGTCTTCACTGGCACTTCCTGTCGCAGCAGGCAATAGTCTTTCCTTCTTCCAGAAGCAATCCAGCCATTCTATTGGCTCTCGTAAGTCACCAGACAGCTTCCTCCCTGAGCATCATGGGAGTTGTAGTCCTTGAGCTGCCTGATTAACATTGCGACTGCGTGCGCATAGGGTACTGTGCCTGCGTGATTCTAATGGCCGCCGCTACCTTGCCCCGCTCATGCGCAACCTTCCAGAGCTCTTCCTGGCCTATGCCGCTTCTGCGCTTGACCAACTATGCGCTCGTGCGCACGCACACCTAACATGGCGGCGCCCTGGGGCGAGAACCACCGGTAGCCTATTTTACCCTGCGTTACACTGAGGGTAAGGGGGGGGGGGAACCGGGAGTGCGGGGAGACCGGAGGGTACCTGGCTACATATCAACATAGAAAGAGAGAATTTGATGGCAGATTTTGGTGCAGCTTGTCTACCAATTTTCCTACCTGTTGTTAAACCAAAGACCATATTTGAGCCTAGTGTAACGTGGCCTTTCCCCTGTCTAAAAGGCTTCCAAAAGAAAACCGGTTTTGTTGATCAGTCCAGCGGGTAGCTGGTTAATTTTATCAGGAGTTAATTGACTTGTCTTATCAAGAATGTTTAAAAGGCTGCTGCACAGATTGCATAGGATCTCTAGCACAGGGAGAGAGTCTGTGCTGCTAGAGAGATCCCAGGGGAAGAATGACTCTGTTCCAGGCAGCATCGGTCTCTGGAACCTGCCAGAGGTATCACCGCACAGACACCACCACAGACCCTGGATGGACGTGGAGAGCACCCTGCCTACAGGTACCTCTCTTTGGACTGTGTGAAAGGTTGGTAAGAGGCCTAGCCTTCCAGCCCTCAGATAGGGACTACTCAATGTTAATCAGTCCCCTACATGGGGTTAGGCCTGGTTGTTGTTTTTGCACTAATTGTGTTTGCTGAGAGGAAGCTGTTTTCTGTTTAAACCTGATGGCTATTAAAGCTTAAGTTTATTGTCACCTAAAAACCGTCTCCTGTGTTCTATCCTCTGCGCACATCTCCTACACTTAGCTTTCTTATATTTTGTTTCCTTTTTCTTTTGACCTCTACCATTCACTTAAATGAACTGTATGGTGTCTTTCAGCCCCAGAAAGTACATTATGGACTTAAATTGCTTAGTAAATGTGAGCTATGGCCTCCGTAACTGGATGCACTACTCTAGGTGAGGGCTTACCAATGAGATCGCTGCCTCCCTCTTTCTGCTCCTAATACCTTTCCATCTAATATACCTGAATGGCCCATATAACTCAAAAAAAAAATAGTTATAAGCAGTACCAATAGTTTTAAGGGCATGTTGGCCTCTACTTTCATATGAAAATGTAAGTAAAATATTATGTGCATCATTCTTGCACACCAATTTGGAAGTAGACTCACAAATCACCCATCTTCTTTTTTTGCATAGATGTAACTAAATCTTTATCTTTCAATTTTACTTGTAGTTAGAAATGTTACTTGCAAAAATCTGAGTACTATAGATGCAGGAAAATTATGTTTGTTTCTGCAGAAACTGCAAAAACATTACCAAAAATTCTGGCCTAAAAATGGCCTCTTTTTTTTTTTGCTGCAATGAATAATGATGAGTATTATTCCAACAATTATTTGCATTAATATCCCTACACTACCAATTCTCCAAAACCTCTGAGGGTTGCTTGGAAGGGTTGGCTTTAAGTTTAGCCTGGAAGAGACTTTGACAATATAGTGAAAATCAGGGTAATGAATGGTTACTGAGGCATAACTGTCAGAGTTTATAGAGTATGACCCTTTGTTTTCATAGCTGCTTTAAAGCTTAACTGTAGATAACAGATCCCTTTTTATCTTTCACTAGAGCGTAACTACAGTTGTCAGAATGACACTTTGATTTCAGCACGGATGCTAAGGTTCAGTCCTCCAGGACTTCCAACAAGTCAGGTGTTAAAGATTTCTTACATTCACACATGGTTAACCAATTATCTGACGCTTAGCTATCACTAAGTCCCAGATCCAAAAAAGTGTGCTAAGCTTTAGCATGCCTTCCCTCACATTCAAATGAATGGGATCAGAGGTGTGCTAAAGCTTAACACTGTATTTTGGATCTGGGACTAAGACAACTTCTGAGGTGTGCATTGACCTAAACAATTGGCTTGTTGGTAGCCCTCAAAGACTGACCACTAATAACATAGCATCATAGTACCTTATGTTTCCACTCTCCCCTCTTCATATAGTGCATGCTCATTATAATAATAGCATGTTCTTGTATAGCGCTGCTAATTGTACGCAGCGCTTTACAGAGACATTTTGCAGGCACAGGTCCCTGCCCTGTAGAACGTACAATCTATGTTTTGGGTGCCTGAGGCACAGGAAGATAAAGTGACTTGCCCAATGTCACAAGGACCCAACACCGGGAATTGAACCAGGCTCCCCTGCAGCAATCTCAGTGTCAGTCAGTGTCTTTACTCACTGAGCCACTCCTTCTCCTTCATTGGGGCAGGGCCCTCTGTACTATTGTATGGTACAGTTGACATTTTATTGTATAATCTTCCGACCCCATTTTATTGTACTGAGGAATATGTTCGCATTATAAATAAATGATAATAATAAAATATATTAGGTCCTCTAAGTTGAGCTGTGTTAAGTTTATGAATCCAGAATACTTCATTTTTAAGTAGAAGGAGTGACTGATGGCACACGTGGGGAGGATACACAACATGGTCTGTAGGAAGGACCTGCCTTCAGGAACAGTTTGGCAATCATTTGGTCAGATGTCCCATTCTGAATACCAGTACCAATACTGCATCAATGTAATAGAGTACTGTGCTTTTTCCACAGGGGCATTTATTCTAGACATCTGAAAAAGTTGTGGCGGTAAGTCAATGCCAGATGGTATAGAAATTTTCATTTTGTGGGTGAGAGAGTGGCCAATGATTAAACTGTTACATATCACACATGCTAGGCATTTATAAACCTAATTTTTAGTATCAGGAAGTAGATTTGGCCAATGGGTCTGCATGGACTAGGTTGTCCTCTAAATAACATCCACATTTGTAGCCAAACATTGGTTTATGTTGTGCTGGACCATAAACTGTTCATCAGATTGTAGAATATGCCATTGTTGTTGACGTTGTTTCTGATCAGAATCGAGGCGATAGTAAATTTGCTAGGAATAATTCCTTTTTTGTCCTAATTCAATGTAGTACGGTAGACTGGTTGAAGAAGTCTGTCTCAGTCAAATCTCCTAGCTTTATAGATGCTGCTCAGCATGTCTGCTAGGGTACACCTCTTTAGGAATTTAAGACCCATCTTGTGTCCTGAACTTTATCCACTAATAATTCTTGTCTCATGGATCCTCTGGGAGAAAGGGAGCCTCTTTCTGAGTGGAGGAAGATTAAGTTATTGCATGTTCTTGCCTGTTAGTTTGTGATCAACTTTAGCATGAAGGTTGCCATCCTGTTTGTATGAAGTGAGATCCAGAACGTGAATAGTCTGATTATCCCAGTGTGCTGTCAATTTAATTAGTGTACCGTAGGTAGAGTATTGTGGTTATAGATGAAAGTGGAGAGAGTGTCCTCAGTCAGTTCATTTAAATAAGATATTGATGTGGCACCTGATGAAGACATTCTGAGATAATGTCATAATTTTTTTTACGCCAATACATACTTTAGCAAGTTGTCTACGTAATAAGTAAGGTTCCACTATTTGTTAAGCATGTGTTAATTTGAAAAATAACCTGGCTTGTTGGAAGTCCTTGAAGACTGTATTTTAGCCCTCCTCCCATACAGTAAATTTAAATTGTCTTTCTGAAAACTCTAAGCTCTAGTGAAAGATTACAAAAAGGACCCACTAGCTATAAGTGTAGTTAAGATTGAATGCATCTATAAAAGAAACTAAAGGAATGGCTCTACAGTATAAACTCCTTGGCAGAAAACCTCCCTTATGCATCAGTAACCGTTCGTTATACCGATTTTCACGATGTTGTTAAATGTTTCCGCTTCATTTGTTTAGTCTAATTTTTGTTCATTACAAGAAAGAACCTGCACTTAGGCTGGTGCAGCATGACGAGGCACCCCTACAGTACCCTCTCCCTCCCACAATTCACAAGGAAGGGTAAGGGTTAAGTTCTCTTGGGGGAGTGTCCTCATGCATCTTACAGTACAATGAGCTCCCCAGGACCAGCGCACCGGCAGCTAAGTACCTCACCTCTGTTACCACTGTTACTGAGTGCGTGTCTCATCCTCTATCTACTCATGCATCTTACCCCATGAGCAATTTTAAGAAGATAAAGACAATTTGAGTCATTTTGTTGAAGTTTATGTAATTTGTCACAGCTTGGGGCACAGTTATTTGGTGAGTTGAATTGTAATAGTGGATATACTGTGGATCATACCCCTTTAAGGCTATTCAGTTTGGGAGCAGTTCCATATTATTAATAATACATTTCCTGAGTTCTGACAGCAGAAGCAGCTGCAGAGATTCCAAGCTTCTGCAATAACATGGGCTCAAGATCACTGATGGGCACACTGGCTAGGTCATCTGGTGGTTGGGTGGAATAGGCCGGCCAAGCTGAGGTCCAATTATTTTGGGATATGTATTGTAATGGTTAATATACCATGGGTCATGCTATTTGGTTTGGGGAATGTTTTCCATGATCAATTTCAGTATATATCTGCTGGTCCTAGGTTGCGGTGGCAGGTAGGATCTCTCAGGTCTTGACACACATTTTTTAGGGGCAACCAGCCGGGCTTCACTTTTATTATGAAGGCCGGCTACCCCCTAACATCACACAAAGCATATGAGTAGCTCCATGGCTGATACTTTACACCTCATACATAAACCTTGGCCCCTTGCAGATGCACTTACCAGAACACCCTCCTACTGTCTCTGTACGTTCTTCCTACCTACCAATTAAATTGTAAGCTCTTCAGAGCAGGGACTCACGTGTATATTACTGCTGTGAAGTGCTATGTACATTAATGGCGCTATATAAATAAAGACACACACACATACATTCACACTGCCTGGTCATCTCATAATACCATGACACCCACCCCTATAGGCGTTACTCAGTGCACGTCTTCTCCCCACCCGGCCAAGACCAGAGATGATAAAAGCATTTGCAAATTAGTAATCGCTCATTATGATGTCACACTTTCATACTGGATTTGGCCTTCACAGATTATAAAATCTTAAAGGTGGCAACCCTAAGTACAAATGATGTTCCAGGTCCTCAATACCCTCTTAAAGGATAACTTTAGTCGGACCTGTCTACACTGGGAGACCATGCATGCTCTTGCGGCTAAACCAGCAACTAGGTTTTCATCTTTGCCAATAAAATGCTGAGTCAGCTTAAATTCAACATGTATAGAATGGCAGAAATGTGTTAAAGTAGCACACAAAGTTACTTTGCTATGCCCTCTCTTTGAACTACAATATATCACATTTTACAATTGCTTTCTCTTTAATAACATAAAGCCATGTGATGGGAGAGTTGACATAGGGCCAGTGAATGATGATTAAGTTGCACAAAGTGTTGAGTTGTCAATTTAAATAGGCATTGCTAGGAATTGGCAAAAGCTGATAGCGCCTTCTGACACATTGTAATTTCTAACTTGCTTGTGTGAAGTTTAAGCCTTTTAACTAGCTCAGGGGGAAATGCTTTATTTTGCTCATCTCGAGAAGTGTTGCCCATTCAATGTACACATCTAATATATTCTTTATTATAGAAAAACTCTAGAACAGATTTTTGTTTTCTAACGTATTAATATTTGAACAAACATTTACATATATAAGGCGTGTGTATCAAAATGGTGCAATTAATTTGTGGCAGCAAAGTACTGTATGTATAAATCTTGCTTATTACATTTGACACAGATTTCTCTGACTTGTTGGATTTATTTGATGCAACAAAGGTCTCCAGGTACTCTTACCATCAATGTTTATAATGCTTCCTTTACTTAAGTTACATGCTGACCAGTGGCGTAGCTAGACATGTGCGGGCCCCCAGGCAAAAAATTCAGGGACCCCTCATGTCTCTCTATTTTCTCCCCCTCATGTCTTTATGTCTCTACCTCTCTCTTTCCTTCTCTCTCTCTACTCTCTCTCCTCTCCTCCTCTCTTTCTGCGCTCTCTGTCTGCGCTCTCTCTCTCTGCTCTCTCTCTCGCTCTGCTCTTTTTAGGTCGTAGCTATATCTGGTGCTAGTTGCACAAAGCACCTTACGCCATGTGACAGAAAATGATTTGGCCTTGTCTATGGTTCTGAAGTGGCCCACAATATAGGAAGCCAAAGTGAATACCCTAACTAGGCCAAACTATTTCACCATGACCTGTATATTAACCCGTTGGAAGCCATAGTGACATGAAGGCATGCATTATACTGTAGTACAGTACAAAGACCCTAACTACCCTACTACCCTACTACCCATTGCATTCCATCACTGTACAACCACTATAGCATACAAGGTGTTGACCCCCTGTTGCTCTCCTTCCTCCCCCCCCTGTGGCATAACCCCCTTCCTTGGGGCACCTGCCCCCATAACCCACTCCCTACCCCACCCCCTCAACAGAACAACCCCCTATACCTTAATGGGCAACAGCCAAAATGTTGCTAATATGGCTTTTGCCAATAGAAAAGCATTACAGCAAAAACATTCAAAATAAAAACATATTATAGAAAAAATATCATTATAATCCCCTCAATGGAGGTCTAGATAGTCACGTTTGCAATAAATGTAGTTGGTTAAGTTCTCATTAGATACACATCATCATTATTAAAGCAACCAGTTTGTTACATATGTGGTGTATCTATAACTAACTGTGTATATTTGCAGACTCACGCTTTAGCCTCGCTGTGTTTAATTCAGACAGCCAATAGAATGCTGGTAACTGTACTCATATGTCAACAAGCTTTGGCAACTGCCATCCTGCCATACTGCCTTACTGCCTTACTGCCATACTGCCATACTGCCTTACTGCCATACTGCCTTACTGCCTTACTGCCATACTGCCATACTGCCATACTGCCTTACTGCCATACTGCCATACTGCCATACTGCCATACTGCCTTACTGCCTTACTGCCATACTGCCATACTGCCATACTGCCTTACTGCCATACTGCCATACTGCCATACTGCCATACTGCCATACTGCCATACTGCCATACTGCCATACTATGTACAGCGCTAAAGTCTTACTCTAAATTCCTTGTAGCTGCATAAGTATCTCATTAAGCATACAACAACAGTTACTCCAATGGTCAGGGAATGTATTGTGCCACCTGACCCTGCTCAACCCATATGTAACGAGTACTTGCGGCTGCTACAATGTACTCCTCGGCATACAACAAGCTTCTCCAGCGGGTGACGTCATCAGTGCGTGCGTCGCGCACTTTACTGCCATACTATGTACAGCGCTAAAGTCTTACTCTAAAGTGCGTGACGCACGCACTGATGACGTCACCCACTGGAGAAGCTTCCTCCTCTTTTGTAATGTTGGTTGGCAATACATTTTTCATTTTTATACCACCTGTTTCCTAGTTTTTCTGGGCAGTGCGCTGCTTTATGCATTTTTTGCATTTTCTCTGCTGTGTTGATCCTTACCTGCGGCTCGACACGCCTTCAAGGAATTTATTTGGCTTAAGGAGTGGGTAAGATATAAGGAAGACCTTTGAAGATTGATGACAAGATTTACTACAAACTTTGGTGAGTTCTTTGGACTTTTATTATATATATATATATTGTCTCCAATGAGGTGCGGCGAAGTGAGAAAATCATTTCCCGCTTACCATGAGGAGACCTAAGAAAGTTGAAACTATTGTAACTCACCTAGTAGTATACCCACTCCTAAAAAGGAAAAGCCAGTATTCCATGATATTTTGATGGACATTCATTGAATATATTTCCGGGACTATTGGAGCACCCATTACACTATATACTTGGACCTAGAAAGGCTGACTGGGATAGACTCCTCCTGCAAAGACAATGTCGCTGAATTTTTGACCTTCACACTCTCAGTCCTAATGACCTGAATGAAGGATTTCCTTATTCATCATTTGTATAAATAGTTTACAACTTGTCAGATTTTCAAATAGGTCACTCCAGTTTAGAATCTGGTTAATATATGAGTACATTAGTCCACACCTTCATAAATTCATTTATTTCTGTGTTCACTAGAAATTGTAAATATTATTTAGAAATTGTTAATTTTCATTATCATACATTTATAATGGAAAAGTACCACCAATAATGCATAATTATACAGTTTCTAACACTATACCACTAATTAGGACCAGAAGGGGTTACATTCAACCATTTGCAATCATTTGAACTCCCTGCCACCTTGGGATTCTCCAATAAATATCAGAAGGCAGAGGGGGGTGATTACATACCCCTCCGATGAAGCGACAGCAAAACAAATGTCAGAGGTAGGTGTCATCTATGATGTTATATATCATGCGCTAGATTACACCGCTGCAACTAGAACACCAGCTGCCAGCTGACTTGCTTACACTCTCTGAGCCCCACATGTCTTCCAGTGGTCAGTTATAAGTCTTACAGCAGTGCAACTAATCGGAACCTAGGGTAAGCTTAGCAGTACTGTTAGTTACTCCCTTTGACTCTTTATTCCCTACCCCTACTCTTCCTGATATTGTAGGGTTATGTATATAGGTAAAGTTGTCTAACTTTGGTCCGACAGTTACAGTATCTTTGTTATTGCACTGAATGATCTGTAGTTTCTCCGGGCATATTACCACACGGGGACAGTATACAATATTTACCTATGTCTGCCTGGCCACCAAGCACCAATTCTATTGCTCCACCATTATAATTATTGGTCTAATATACAATTGAGGAGTGTGACACTTATTTGCTATATGCATCACAGCGCCCTGATACATAAGAGCACTCACTTTAGGGTGTACTTTTAAACACTAATTAGGACCATTAACCCTGTGCGGTCTTGTCAGCATCATGAGGCCTTTTTTCCTTTTATACAGTACATCCCTCTTTATTTCATTAGGGATTACATCCGATGTAGCCATTTTCTTTGGGTGATACTCCTTCCACTTAAATTACACTATACCCCTGGAGGTTTTTGGTTACAGTGCTGCTCATTTCACCACAGTGTCTATTTTAATTGAACACAAGACTACTTTAGAGCCCTTGTAGTTTACTGTGCTCTCTTGATAGCTATCAGAGTCCAGTGGCGTTCATCAGGTCAGGGTAGACACTAATATCTCCTGACCCTAGTGCGGTTGACCATACCACGTTCTTGTTATGTACATTTTTGTGTAATTTTGTGTAGCAATTATGTCCCCCCATTCTTTTTAATAAATTTGAATTAAACAGGTTTGACCTTTTTTCATATCCTCATATCTGCTGATCTTTGGGGGACTAATTATTATAGCTCGATCTTCAGTGTATTGGCACCTTGTCCTAATCCATTCTCAAACTAATGCATCTTTCATTAGTTCTTAGAGTCACTCTGCTTGTCTCTGCCTTCAACCAGTCCTATTGCCAATAATAGAGGTGTTTGAGTGCATGTTATATGGGGCATTTCCTGTTTTCTTCTACCCAGAAGATATCTGCCAATCAGGACCTCTCTTCTTGCGTTCTTTAGTTGATTTTACCCTATACATTTTCACATTTGTATAGGTTGAGCGGGTATCCTTAGCCTTTGTCTTCTACATCTATTATTAGGCTTTCACGTTTAGACCTTCTTGACATTTCATGTGCCCTGCACATATTTTGGATTCATTATTATTTGATTGCTATGCCCTCTCCCAAATGATTAATTAATAGAGATTACCTATCAACATCTCCTTCCAGGAAGTGTGGGATGTGACTCATTTAAATATACTTTCACGCATGCGCAGCACATACTCTTCCAGCACCAACCCCACACAAAAGCCCTATTTCAGGGATTCGAATTGTGAATCCGTTCTGCGGATTCGTAAAAGTCTGGAATCCACATATGCAGATTAAAGGTGAATAAATCGATGGATTATTTTTTAATATCCGTGCACCGAGACCCAATGACGGATTTTTAAGGATCTGTTAGACCTTAAAAGGAATCAAATCAATGGCTGATTTCATACCATGGATTGGATTAGACAGGTAAAGCTCAAGAAAATCCGTGGATTGGATTCAAAAGGGTTCGCCCATCTCTATAGACGACAGCTTGTGTAAAATGGCATGTGGTCTTTTTACGGTGCTAACTTTAGGGATGGTTCAGTTCAAGATAAACCAGTGGTGCTGTGCTATTCAAATACATTAGAAAATGCACCATGTCTCTGAAATTCCATACAACACACCATCAGACTCTGCCCTAGCATTCAAACGTTTAAAATCCCCCCTGAATACTCACCCCTTTAAGGAAGCCTATCTAGCACCCCCTAACATAGTGTACACACACCCTAACCCAAATGGGACCCGGTGCGTGGCGGACCAAACTCCATATTACCTGACATCACCAAACAGCCACATCTCCAACCCCCATCAAAAGGCATACTCAGACCCATAATGAGCAGCAACTCATACCTTAGGTATGTCATTCTGTTCCTCCATTGTACTGCGCCGTAGAATGTGTTGGCGCTTTATAAATAAATGATGATGATAATACAGTAGTAATGTGTAAGTCTGCTTTGCATTTAGTTATTTCAAATGCTATGGGCATTGGGAGGTTACAATATATTCTCTTGGAACTCTCTACACATACTCTATTTTGTTCTCAATCCTGCTGAAACTCAGACGAGAATTATTAGATGACATTGTAGGCTTTGGTATTGAGCTAGAATTAAGGTTACAAAAGTAGGGCTAATTTGGTCCCCATTATAGTTGTTGTCAATACCTCTGGAAAGGGTGCAAGCAAATACAATCACAGATTCCATTGTTGTTTGATTGCTTTAGTTCCCTTAGTGCATTTCTAATTCACTAGTAGTTGTTGAGACTAAGAGAAAAATCAATATGAATTGATTTCAATCTTGTTTAATATTGTTTGGGGTCGAATTATTCAATTTGAAAGTATGTCTTGCCAGGAAAGCACAAACAACAAAAATCCCAATGAAACAGTTGCCAATTTTGTTTAACAAATGGAAAAAAAAAACTATTTCCTCCCTGAATCCAGCAAATAGCCATCTAGAAATCTGAATAAATATTGTGCACCCAGAGTATAATGCAATATTTCCAAACAGCGTTCAAATACATTGATACCAAATGCAAAGTACTTTTGTGACATGAATGTTAAAATATTTGGTGCAATATATAATGAGCTGTAAAAGTTGTGCTCTATACTGTACATATCAGTCCATCAAAAAATGCCGACTTCAGCCTGTTGAACTCTCCACAGGATACACAGCAATTCCGGCTGCATCGCAATCACTCCAGTTACACACTCCTCTTGCATGCTGGATTGTGGGGTGATGTGATGTTACACACTCCTCTTGCATGCTGGATGGTGGGGTGATGTGATGTTACACACACCTCTTGCAAGCTGGATGGTGGGGCAATGTGATTTTACATGCTCCTCTTGCATGCTGAATGGTGGGGTGATGTTATGTTACACGCTCCTCTTGCATGCTGGATGGTGGGGTGATGTGATGCTACACACACTCCTCTTGCATGCTGTATGGTGTGGTGATTTCATGTAACACTCCTCTTGCATGCTGGATGGTGGGTGATGTGATGTTACTCACGCTCCCCTAGCATGCTGGATGGTGGGGTAATGTGATGTTACTCGCTCCTCTTGGATGCTGGATGGTGGAGCGATGTGATGTTGCACACTCCTCTTACATGCGGGACGGTGGGGTGATGTGATGTTACATGCTCCTCTTGCATGCTGGATGGTGGGGTGATGTGATGTTACACTCCTCTTACATGCGGGACGGTGGGGTGATGAGTTGCAGAGCAGCAGATAAGATAATCTTTAGATCTTTTCTACATCACCTTCCTACAAATGAAGTACTCACAAGTACAATAACTTTGTAGCTACAGGGTTCCTTTTTCCTCCTGATGGAATGTACCCCTCGTATGTGGGAATGGTCCAATAAGGGCAAAATGCCCGAGACGTAGCCACCCCCCACCCCCCTTGATTTTTGGTTTGTGTTCCCTTTTTCTTTTTTGTGTTGTTGCCTTTTTGTCAGTGTGTAGCACCTTTTTTTGCACTTGATTGCGATATGTGTAGTGTGTTTGTTTTCCTTTTCCCCCATCCTCCTGGGTTTAAACCTCTCAGGGGAGAATTTGTTTGGGTAGCTGCATCTTGACAGTGCGCTGTGCAATGTACTTTATTTGCTCTTTTTACATTACATTGCTTTGTGTTTGACCTCTGTTAGTGTCACAGCTGTTTATGAGTGCTGCAGGTACTCTCTTATTTTTATAAATGCAATGGGTTTTATACATTTTTTTCTAAATACTTATTATTTTGATCATGTTCAAAGTCTAGTACAGTATGAATATTGGGCCTAATTTTGGAGTTACTGACTTTATAAAGAGCTTGCTTGGAGTAAGCTCTTTGGAATACTATTGCACTCATGATAACGTCTGTAACGGATTTTCGGGCCTAGCCTGACCCACCCAATCTCACATTGGCCCCTGTGGTCTAACCAGTCCCCATTACGTGGTAGTGTCTGGTGGTGCACCTGTTTGCAACAGGACTCCTGAGTCTCCCGCATGATGGTGTTTGGGGATTGTCAACCCAGACAGGCAGCTGAGGTAGTGTGTGCGAGTCCTACCTATATCCAGTGCAGCGCCTCCACCTCATCAGGATCCCTGCGTCCGCATGGGGATAATTCTGATGAAGAACTCCTCCGTGGTGCCTCCCTCTGCAGAGTAATTCCAGACTCACACAGTGGGGTGTCTTTAATCAAGATCATCTTTATTGCTTGTGATGGTATGGGCCAGCTGCCCCTCACAGCGGTGAGCTCAGCCGCACATCTTGCCATGCTGTCCCTTACAAAGGTACGCCCTCCCAATGGAGTGGGATCCCCTCTCCCCTCAGGGAGATCACCCCTGTGCCAGGTCCCTGGACACAGTGTGGCCTTGGCAGGCTTGATGCCGCTTGAATTAGAATTGGGCCACTAGTTACTGCACTAGTGGACCCCTCGCTGCTAAGTCTCAACCCAGACTTATTCCTTTCTCCAACAACTAACTTTTGACAGTGCTGTGCCTTATATACTTCAGGAACTGGCACAGCTCTGATGTCACTAACAATGGACTCGGAGTATGCAGCCACTCCCCTCCATGTATATGACACCTCACCAGGGTGTGAGGGCAAACCTCCATGATTACTGCTGGCAACCCTGTAACTTACCAGGCTTACTGCCAGCAGGAGAGGAAACTGCAGACTGTTTTACAGCATGGCTACACGTGTTTGACAGAAATGTACACATACAGTAGTTCAAAACTCTAGTCCTGGTTGACAGAGACGTGTATGATTGTTGATTCAGAGAAAAGGACGTAGGCTACAGTAACTTCTTCTCCTTTTCCTATTTGCTGTCCAGGAGATTCTTTGGGCTTCAATGGGCAAGATGCTCATTATCTTACTTGACGTCTGTTCTATTTTGTTGTAATGTGCAGATCTCAGATCCAACAAGTTTGCTATCTAATCCAGAAGCTGCTCATCAGTTTTTATAAATATTTCCACTGTTTTGATAGTTTGTCCTGGTTGGAATGCGTGTGTGAGATCTCTGGTATCTTATATTGTATTAGAGATCTCAGTCTCTGTCCAATGAGAAAGTGCCCTGTCTCCTCAGCATCACTCTAGGTGAACATGAGTGGGTGAAATTTAGAACAGAGTCCTCTTCTGTTAGAGTCATAGTGAGCTCCTCAAATGATAACAATGCCTTCACCAAAAGAGATGCTAGTCAAAAGGTCATGTCATAGTCAGAGGATCCTGATGAAGGTGCTTGCATGCACAGATACGTTGGATGTTGATATGACTTTTTTAAGTAATTAAAATGACTATGAATAGTATCTCTTTTGGTGTGCTTGACTTTTGCTCTTTAGTATACTTTAGTATACTTACCTATCTTAACCAGGATATTTTCAGTCTTAGTACCCTTTTTAGCATTGTTTCTTTGCTTTTGCTTTATTAGAGCCTGCTCTGGGTCATCCCAAGTTGCTGGCACCTGATCCCTTTTTGTTCCCTAAAAGTAAACAATCACTAAGTAAAGGATGTCAATTCCAGTATCATAAACGAAAGCATCAAACACTATTTGTGATTTGGTAGTAGTGTTGTCCTGTCTTTCCACAGCATGATGAAGTAAACAAGCATATCGTTACTATTGGTTTAGTAAATTTATTTGTCATATTCAAATCTTCAATTATAACCTCTTTGATATATTCATGGTTCACACTGTTATATTTGTCATATAGGGTGATGTCTGCTATATACAGTACTTCTTCGTTAAATTGTCATGGTAAGTAGGGTAGAACAGAGTCCCATAGTAGTCCAATCTCATGTTGTCCCGTGTCATAGTTATTATGAACAAAAAACACTGCCGAAAGGCTTCAGTTTCTGTATTCATCTTTCTCTCTGCAGTAATTACATCACCCAAATCCAAAAAACATATGAAGTTGGTCAGAAACAAAAGGTTTCCTGTGTTACACATGTGGTACCGGTTATACTGGGTATCTGAACTTTGTCTTGCAAAGTGCATATAAAAATAGTCTCCAGTACAACGAGAGTCCCTCCCAGTTTCTTTACTTGTACAGATACAACATTCCAGTAGAAATGTTCTATAATTACTGTAGCACTGTTATTTATTAGTCTTGGCCATTTAATTGCAAGGAATCTGCAAACAGATTTTCACAAGAGCGTTGGTCACAGTTGGGGTCTCTAGGGCTTCTCGTTCTGTCCTGCTCACTATTTTGGAGGTTTTGTAAGACAAATGAGGCTCACTTACTTTTTCGAGGGGTTTTTGCACCAAAGATGTGAAAGCTAAGTACAGCTCAACCGCGTTATAGCGCGATCCGCTAAAACGCAGATCCACTTATAACGCATTTTGAGCGGAGACCCCGAATATTTTTTCAAAAGCTACTAGGACTTACGTGACAGGAGGGACAGAATGATAGCTGGACCAGCCACCGCTATATATATATAAAGACATTTTTTTTATGTTTCAATTTTTTTTATTGTTTTATTGTTTTATAATAAAAATGATGGTATAAATTATATATAGTATTAGTAATCATAGTAATCACAATAATTGCTACAATATGCTATTATTTTTATTATCAACCATGACCAAATTCTACAAATTGCACTATATTTTATTATAAAGCTAATAAGATAGGTTTGCGGCCGAAATTGATGTAATAAACTGCAATTAATGAATTGATAATTGGCCTGCCTATAAAGAGGGAAGACATAGAGCATCCGGCAGGAACCTGACGAAGAATCACTGCGAAACGCGTAGTTCCCTGCCGGAGCCTATTGAGTGAGGGACCCAGCCAGCCTGCTGACATCCGGAAAGATCCCTTCTTCCGGTCCCGCCGTCGGACGCGGTAGCGGGAGTTCCACTGGAGGGAAGGGCTCCACCGGATCGATCGGGCCAACACTGGGCTGTTTTTTATACTGTATGTGAGTGTTACTACCTTTTGTCTTTTTGATATAATAAACTTATCTGCTACTTACCCAGACTTGCCCATTTCTTGCAATCTGGGCACCTGGGAGAGAAGCAACTCGCATAATGCCTCCATTGAGAGGGAAAGTGAGTAAAGAGTGAATTGATTCGCCGCAGTCTGGCAGCACTCTTTGAGGGAGAGACTGCAATTAAGGCAGTGTGAGCCTTCCATACATCAGGCTGTGTAAGTTCATAGTAGCCTTTGACTACATACTATTCGTTCCCCACCCCCATTCCTTCCCCACCCTACAGTCCCAGTACATGCTTTACTGGGTGTATTTTATCATGTATTTTATCATACTTTTTTATTAATACCACCACAATTTTTATTTATTTTTATTACTTTAATTACATACATTTTTATTGAACATCCAAATGCTTTTACATTTATTTATTCATTGATTACGCATGTCTATTTTAACGCATTGTTTCTGTGTTATATCTCCTCTCTCAACATATGAGGAAAACCCCGTGCGCTGACCAAATCCACCATCTTCACTACTGCTATAAGAGGATCCCGGGCTTTATCTTCTCTACTGGTCTAGCTGCAGAAAACAACAAGGGCAAGTATATACTTTCTCTTTTTTGGTTACACAATATCCTGTAGGCGTCAACACTAGCCATAATATATAGGGAGCGCCCCAGTCTTTTTCTTTTCTTTCTTTTTTACATTACCTGTAGTAATAGATAATACAGAGCCCTGTGGTAGAAATATTAGTAATGCGATGGCAATGCGGGGACACATTTGTTAGTAATGGTTGCGTTGATTCCTGCATAGCGACTACGGCTAAATAGAATATCAAACCAGCTAAATTATGACCACAATCTTGATGACTTCGGTTATAAAATTGCTGTAATTAGAACCAGTATGTTTATTTTTTTACCGGGTACAATATTAACTGCGTTTTAATGGAGTTTGATGCATCTAGGTTCTTTATATTTGAAATGTGTTCCCTGATGCTATTCTTTAAGGGTTTTGTGAGCCTTTCAATGTATTAGAGTCCACAGGGTCTATATAGTTGATATATAGTTGATACTAGCTGAGAGCCCCGGCGTTGCCCGGGATGTTTGTGGTGTGGGGGTGGCATTTGGGTGGGGAGTGGTCCACGCGGGCCATGGCGGTGTGCGGTGGTATTGCTGCTGTGGCTGTACTGATGGTGATTGTATCGGTGTGCTGATTTGGGAGGGTTTCTTGCTGATGTGGGGGTGCGGATGTGGGTGTGCCGATGGGGGAGGTGCGAAGGTGCCAATGTGTGGGCGCTGATGGTGTTCATGGGCGCTGGGAATGGTGGGGAGCCGAGAATGCCAGTGTGCTGGGGGGGCATGGGATACCGGTGTGCTGATGTGGTGGTGCTGGGGATAGTGTGTGTGTGTGTGTTGTGACAGAAACCAGGGGTTGGTAATAAACTCCATATACAGGGCTCCCAGGATACTGAACAGTTTCTGTCCTGTCTAAGCTGAACAGGGCAGCCTCGTGGTACAGGCACTCCATTCCACAGTTTGTCTGCTGCCTGTTTTCTGTCACCTGTCATGCTGATTAGAGTTCAGGTATATAAGACCTGTTTCCTGTTTCCTCTGGGCCCCGCCCAAGAGCCTGGAAGGCTGCTGAACTGCAGAGGGGTGAGAAAGCCTCTTTCCCAAATCGCTTCATTCATTCTGTTAGTTTGTCTAAAGACTGCAAAGGTACTTATTTTGTTGGTGGAAGTGGACAAGCCACTTCCAACTCTGAGTCAGGGACATCTAAGTTTAAGTTATCGCTCAGACGAGCAGCTTTTTGTTTGGCTTTGTTTTCTGTTTACACTGTGGCAGTCTCAGTGCCTGGGACTGAATAAACCAGGTATAGCCTGTTTAAAGGAACAGTACGTGACGTCTCATCATTTAACCTACCCTAAAAGACCGTGTTCTAACAGTCCCGGACAGACGGCGGAGCCCCGGAGTAAGCCGTTTGTCACATATGGTGGAGAATGCGGGCAGAACACTGAAAGGTCTGGGGGTTAAAGAACTTAAAAAAAAAAAAAAAAAAAAGAAGGTTTTTTTTTCTCTCTCTCCAAACAAGATGGAAGACGTGGTGAGTGCGCTGGTACGCAATGTCGCTGTCCAGAAAGACGCGAATGAAGCCCAGCAACAGGCGAGTGAAACCCAGCGACAGCTGTTAATAGCCCAGCAAGAGACTAATGCAAACCAGCAAGAGACAAACCGCCTGCTGAGAGAGGAGCAAAAGCGGTTCGCTCAGGGCTTACAGCAGGAACTCGAGATCCTGAGGGGGACTATCAGTAACCTTCCACTGGCAGAGGCAGCCCCAGTTCCGAAAATGACCAGGGCAAGCCACTACCTTCAGAAGATGGGACCCTCGGATGATGTGGAAGCCTATCTTCTCACGTTTGAACGCACGGCACAGAGAGAGGGATGGCCAGAAGCTGAGTGGGCTGGTCTAATCGCACCCTTCCTAAGCGGCGAACCCCAGAAGGCTTACTTTGATCTAGAGCCAGCCGAAGCTAACGTCTATGCAAAATTGAAGTTCGAGATCCTCGCCCGCCTCGGCGTAACCACGGCTGTTCGTGCCCAAAGGTTTCACGCATGGTCCTTCACGATGGATAAAGCCACCCGAAGCCAGATGTATGACCTCATCCACCTCGCCCGGAAGTGGCTACAACCCGAGATCAACTCAGCAAGCCACATCGTGGAACGGTTGGTCATGGACCAGTTCTTGAGGAAACTTCCCTCTGCCTTACGCCGTTGGGTCAGTCGGAGTGACCCCCACAATGCGGATGAGCTTGTGGCCCTTGTAGAAAGGTACAGTGCAGCAGAAGAGCACCCGCAACCCACAGTCGTGGAGCAACCCCACTATCCGAGGTTCCAGGACTCTTCCAGAGACGGTAAAAGGGTACCGGGGTTAAGGGGCGCTGAAGAGCGGCGACCACCTTCACGCCGCTCCAGCAACAGTGGTTCGGACACTAAGGGCAATAGCCAACATGGGGAGCCGGGAAAAGGCTCTAAGTGGGACACAGACTATGTACCTAAATGTGTAAATTGTCATGAGAGGGGCCACACAGCAAAAATCTGCCCACTAAATGATGAGCCCATGCAATGCAACAGCGTGGAACCTTATTCGCTGTTGTCCCAATGTATGGGCCCTAGCCCAGAGGACCCCTTGAATAACCATCTGTGGGCATTTGTAAAGGTTAATGGTAAGAGGGTTCGGGCACTTCTTGACTCTGGGAGCATGGTCACACTAGTGTCCGAATACCTCTTGCCCATTAAGAAGAAACAGGGAAACAGTTCACAAAGAGTGGCAATTTGTTGTATACATGGGGATAATCGTGAATATTCCACTGTTGATGTTTTTTTTGAAACAGAATTTGGTTCTTTAGATTTCAAGGTGGGTGTTGTACCCAAACTGGCACATGATGTGTTAATAGGGACCGACTTTCCCCATTTTCTAAAAATGTGGTCCCCAGCTCAGAATAGCGCCCAGAGTTCAATAGCAGACCATAACGAAGTGTTAGAAGAAACAAATCCTTTCCCTTTTTCAGAAATGGAGGTTGACGAGGGCCCAAATAAGAAGGGGGAAAAGGAGGAGTGCTGTGAAATTCCCTTCCCCATCACTACTTTGGTAGGGAATACCCCAAATCAAGATGTTGATCAGGCACTTACCACCCCAGTACAGGATAAGACCCTCGCTGACCTAGAGGTCAGTCCTGGGAGTTTTAAGAAGGCCCAGTGGGAGGACCCCACATTAGCGGTAGCAAGGGGAAATATACGGGACCAGAATAGTACTCATGGCCAACCAGATAAGTCACTTGCTTACCCCTACTTCGAGGTAGAGAACGACCTAGTATATCGGGTTGATAAAAGAAAATCAGTTACAACTAAACAATTGTTGGTACCACGGACATTCCGTAACGTAGTATTACACCTCGCACATAGTCATCCATTGGGGGGACACCTAGGGGTGGAAAAGACAAAAGAAAAGGTTCTCCGAAGCTTTTATTGGCCTGGGGTTCTGGCAGAAATTACAAACTATTGTTCCTCATGCCCAGAATGTCAGATCACCGCCCCGTTCAAAGCATACCGCAGCCCATTGGTACCCCTTCCCATAATAGAGGTACCATTTGACCGGATTGCTATGGATCTAGTAGGACCCCTAATAAAGTCTGCTAGGGGACATCAGCATATATTGGTAATATTAGATTATGCTACCCGATATCCGGAGGCAGTTCCCCTACGTAGCACCTCTGCTAAAAACATAGCAAAAGAGTTAGTACTTCTGTTTTCCCGGGTCGGAATTCCTAAAGAGATCTTATCTGACCAGGGAACACCATTTATGTCCCAAGTAACAAAAGAGCTATGTAAACTCCTAAAAATCAAGCATCTCAGAACCTCAGTCTATCATCCACAAACAGATGGTTTAGTGGAAAGGTTCAATAAAACCTTAAAGAGCATGTTACGCCGGGCGGTCGATAAGGATGGGAAAAACTGGGACTGTTTGTTACCATACCTGTTATTTGCCATTAGGGAAGTTCCCCAGTCATCCACAGGCTTCTCCCCGTTTGAACTATTGTATGGCCGACATCCAAGGGGCTTACTGGATATAGCCAAAGAAACTTGGGAACACGAGGTTACCCCTTACAGAAGTGTAATAGAGCATGTTGCCCAAATGCAGGACCGCATTGCTGCAGTCCTACCCATAGTGAGGGAACACATGGAGAAAGCTCAAGAAGCACAAAGGAATACGTATAATAAGGGTGCTAGGGTCAGAATTTTTTTTCCAGGTGATAGGGTACTAGTTCTGGTTCCCACCGTGGAGAGTAAATTCCTTGCTAAATGGCATGGGCCATATGAGGTCTTGGAAAGAGTGGGAGAAGTAAATTATAGGGTAAGGCAGCCAGGTAGGAGGAAACCTGAGCAAATTTACCATATAAACCTACTCAAGCCCTGGAAAGATAGAGAGGTCTTGTTAACCCTAGTACCCCCAGGTCCGTCAGAGAATCAAGAAACTGACCCAGAGGTTAGCATAGCTGAAACACTGTCCGTGCATCAGAAACGAGAGGTCCAGAGTTTAGTGAGAAGGAACAAAGAAATCTTCTCTACACAGCCAGGTAAAACTAACGTAATTAAACATGACATAGTCTCTGAACCGGGGGTCCGAGTTAACCTTAAACCGTACCGAATCCCAGAGGCCAAGAGAGAGGCTATAAGTTTAGAGGTTAAAAAAATGCTAAAACTAGGCGTAATTGAGGAATCCCAAAGTGGGTGGAACAGCCCTATAGTTTTAGTCCCAAAGCCAGACGGTACAACAAGGTTTTGTAATGACTACCGGAAACTAAACGCGGTGTCAAAATTTGATACTTATCCTATGCCCAGGGTGGATGAACTTGTAGAGAGACTGGGCAAAGCCCGATATCTCACAACCCTAGACCTAACAAAAGGGTACTGGCAGGTTCCCCTCACAGAAAGGGCAAAAGAAAAAACAGCCTTCTCAACCCCAGATGGCCTCTTTCATTATAAGGTGCTGCCTTTTGGCTTACATGGAGCTCCCGCCACATTCCAAAGAATGATGGATAAAATTTTAAAACCACATGTTCGGTACGCTGCCGCCTACCTGGATGATGTGGTAATCCATAGTGAAGATTGGCAGTCCCACCTTCCAAAGGTCCAAGCTGTGCTCGACGCAGTTCGGTCTGCTGGACTAACTGCTAACCCCGCTAAATGCACTATTGGTCTGGAGGAGGCCAAGTATCTGGGGTATTCTATTGGTAGAGGGTTACTCAAACCACAAACACTCAAAGTAGAGGCGATACAAAATTGGCCAAGGCCAGTCACAAAAAAACAAGTAAGGACCTTTTTGGGGTTAATTGGCTACTATAGGAGGTTTATTCCCAATTTTGCAACTAAGGCAACCCCACTAACCGACCTCACAAAAGCAAGAGGACCGCTAATGGTAAAGTGGTCCCCCGAAGCCGAACAGGCCTTTAGAAGCCTGAAAGAAGCTCTCTGTGCCCAACCAGTGTTGGTCACACCTGACTTCTCCAAAGAGTTCGTAGTCCAAACCGACGCATCTGAGGTAGGGCTGGGGGCGGTACTCTCCCAGGAGTCTCAAGGGGAGGAGCACCCCATCCTTTATTTAAGTAGGAAACTAAATCCCCAGGAGAAAAATTACTCCATAGTCGAGAAAGAGTGTCTCGCAATAAAGTGGGCTGTAGAGACACTCAAGTATTATCTGTTGGGGAGAAAGTTCCGATTGGTCACAGATCATGCACCCCTTACCTGGATGTGTCAAAATAGGGAGAAGAACGCTAGGGTGACCAGGTGGTTCCTAAGCCTACAGCCCTTTAAATTTTCTGTGGAACACAGGTCGGGGCACAAACATGGCAATGCCGACGGGTTGTCAAGGATGCACTCCCTAATATCCATGGTCGCTCACCCCTCGAGGTCTGAGCTGGGGGGGAGGATATGTGACAGAAACCAGGGGTTGGTAATAAACTCCATATACAGGGCTCCCAGGATACTGAACAGTTTCTGTCCTGTCTAAGCTGAACAGGGCAGCCTCGTGGTACAGGCACTCCATTCCACAGTTTGTCTGCTGCCTGTTTTCTGTCACCTGTCATGCTGATTAGAGTTCAGGTATATAAGACCTGTTTCCTGTTTCCTCTGGGCCCCGCCCAAGAGCCTGGAAGGCTGCTGAACTGCAGAGGGGTGAGAAAGCCTCTTTCCCAAATCGCTTCATTCATTCTGTTAGTTTGTCTAAAGACTGCAAAGGTACTTATTTTGTTGGTGGAAGTGGACAAGCCACTTCCAACTCTGAGTCAGGGACATCTAAGTTTAAGTTATCGCTCAGACGAGCAGCTTTTTGTTTGGCTTTGTTTTCTGTTTACACTGTGGCAGTCTCAGTGCCTGGGACTGAATAAACCAGGTATAGCCTGTTTAAAGGAACAGTACGTGACGTCTCATCATTTAACCTACCCTAAAAGACCGTGTTCTAACAGTCCCGGACAGACGGCGGAGCCCCGGAGTAAGCCGTTTGTCACAGTGTATACACACGTGTGTGTGTATACATGTGTGTATACATGTTTGTGTGTGTATACATGTTTGTGTGTATACATTGTATGTGTATGTGTGTGTGTGTGTGTGTGTATAAGTGTGTGTATGTGTACGTGTGTGTGTATACATGTGTGTGTATACATGTGTGTGTATACATGTGTGTGTATACATGTGTGTGTATACATGTGTGTGTATACATGTGTGTGTGTGTGTGTATACATGTGTGTGTATAAATGTGTGTGTGTGTGTACGTGTCTACGTGTACGTGTACGTGTCTACGTGTACGTGTCTATGTGTACGTGTACATGTCTATGTGTACGTGTGCGTCTACGTGTACGTGTGCGTGTCTACGTGTACGTGTGCGTGTCTACGTGTACGTGTGCGTGTCTACGTGTACGTGTGCGTGTCTACGTGTACGTGTCTACGTGTACGTGTGTCTACGTGTACGTGTGTGTGTCTACGTGTACGTGTGTGTGTCTACGTGTATGTGTGTGTGTCTACGTGCGTGTGCGTGTCTACGTGCGCGTGGGTGTCTACGTGCGCGTGCGTGTCTACGTGCGCGTGCGTGTCTACGTGCGCGTGCGTGTCTACGTGCGCGTGCGTGTCTACGCGCGTCTGCGTGCGTCTGCGTGTCTACGTGTGCGCGTGTCTACGCGCGTCTGCGTGTCTACGTGTGTTTACGTGTGCCTACGTGTGTATGTATACGTGTGTGTACACGTGTGTGTACGTGTGTGTATACGTGTGTGTATACGTGTGTGTGTGTGTATACGTGTGTCTGTGTGTATACGTGTGTGTGTATACGTGTGTGTGTATACGTGTGTGTGTGTGTATACGTGTGTGTGTGTGTGTGTCTGTGTGTATACGTGTGTGTGTGTGTATACGTGTGTGTGTGTGTATACGTGTGTCTGTGTGTATACGTGTGTCTGTGTGTATACGTGTGTCTGTGTGTATACGTGTGTCTGTGTGTATACGTGTGTCTGTGTGTATACGTGTGTCTGTGTGTATACGTGTGTCTGTGTGTATACGTGTGTCTGTGTGTATACGTGTCTGTGTGTGTGTATATACGTGTGTCTGTGTGTATACGTGTGTCTGTGTTTATACGTGTGTCTGTATAGGTGTGTGTGTGTGTGTGTGTGTGTGTGTGTGTCTACGTGTGTGTGTGTGTGTCTGTACACGAAGGGCAGGGTGTACGTGAAGGGCAGGGTGGGGGCGAAGGGCAGGGTGGGGGCGAAGGGCAGGGTGGGGGCGAAGGGCAGGGTGGGGGCGAAGGGCAGGGCAGGGGCGAAGGGCAGGGCGAAGGGCAGGGCAGGGTGGGGGTGAAGGGCAGGGCAGGGTGGGGGCGAAGGGCAGGGCAGGGGCGAAGGGCAGGGCGGGGCGAAGGGCAGGGTGGGGGCAAAGGGCAGGGCGGGGGCGCAGGGCAGGGTGGGTGTGAAGGGCATGGGGGGGGGTGTGAAGGGCATGGGGGGGGTGAAGGGCATGGGGGGGGGGTGAAGGGCATGGCCGGGGGGGGGTGAAGGGCATGGCCGGGGGGGGGGTGAAGGGCATGGCCGGGGGGGGGTTGAAGGGCATGGCCGGGGGGGGGTGAAGGGCAGGGCCGGGGGGGGGGTGAAGGGCAGGGCCGGGGGGGGGTGAAGGGCCGGGCTGGGTGAAGGGCCAGGCCGGGCCGGGTGAAGGGCCAGGCCGGGGGGGTGAAGCGCCGGGCCAGGTGAAGGGCCGGGGGGGGGGGGTGAAAGATCCCTTCCCCTGCGGTTACTTACCTCGCACCGGGCCGCGCTCCTCCTCCTCCTCGGGTTCCTCGGCGGTCTCCGTTCCCCCCGGCGAGGCGGAGCTGAGACGCTCAGGTGAGGAGGTGGTGTGGGCAGCGGCCCGTGCAGCTCCCGACAGAGAGAGCCGGAGCAGCGCGCGCGGGGATGGTGAGCTGGGGGCGCGGCCTCTAGGCCTGAAGGTGAGAGCGGCGAGAGCGTGCTCTGGGGGGGGGGGGGGGTAGGGAGCACTGGGGGAGAGGGAGCACCGGGAGAGAGGGTGATGTTGAGGTCCCGCGGAGTGGTGATAGGGGGGGTTCCGTTGTTGCGGGCCAGCCGCCGGGAAGGGCGGGGGGGGGGGGTCAAGGCCGAGCAGCCATTAAGGAGGGTGGAGTGTGTGTGTGTGTGTGTGTTGAGGAGGGTGGAGTGTGTGTGTGTGTGTGTGTGTGTGTGTGTGTGTGTGTGTGTTTTTTTGTGGACCTTTGGCCCGTCACTCCGCCTCAGGCCAATGCGAGGTGTGGGGGGCGGGCCAAGGGGGTGGTGTGAGTGTGTGAGCCCAATGAGAGGTGTGCGGGGGCGGGCGGCCCAAGGGACCAATGAGATTGCCGCTAGGGACACCGGACATCCAGGCAGGCAGGCAAACATACAGTGCTTTCACTAATATAGTATAAAGATATTGTTTAATTTTATATTCCTGCACTGCACTGCTGACCACGCTTGGCGCTTGGCGCGTTGAGTACAATGAATGTGAATGTGTGTGCCCGTGCGGTCTCGGGCGCTAGGCGCTTGGTGTGACAGATGAAATTGTGTTCCAGGCGCGCTGAAGGGTCACATGACCTCCGCAATCAATCAGCGCCAGTCACTGCTCGGCCACACCCCCTCTTCCCCCGCTCGCGCTTGGAAAAAATATGCCGGACAGCCGAGCGCTCATGCTTGGAGAGTTGGTGACGTCACCGGTCTCAAGCATGAGCGCGGTCAGCGGCAGAGTGGACACAGCCTTAGTGAAATTAGGTTTGAATGTCTTTTGTTTAACTGCAAACAAACAGGCCTTGCAATCTGTACGCTTGTGAAATCCCCATATTTATTTATGTGGCCAATTCTCCTTGGAAGTTTCTCTTCTCAAAAGGGGCTCTCAACTCCAGTCCTCAAGCTCCCCCTCCCCCCCCCCCAACAGGTCAAGTTTTCAAGATATCCCAGCTTCAGCACAGGTGGCTCAATCAGACTGAGCCTCTGATTGAGCCACCTGTGCTGAAGCAGGGACTGATTGAGCCACCTGTGCTGAAGCAGGGACTGATTGAGCCACCTATTCTGAAGCTGGGATATCTTTAGAACCTGACCTGTTGGGGGGAGGGGAAGCTTGAGCACTGGAGTTGAGCCCCCCGGTGTATCTGAAAATATTGGGTCTGAAACTGTCTTTTTTCAGAAGGGGACAGAATTTTTTTAATACTCTAAAATAAGTTGAAAAGTATCCTAGCTTCATATGGGCAAAACCAGTATAATTATCCTCACACCGATGAGACCCAAAAGGTTGAAACAGCTGTCTGTGAGCAGGGTTACTGGCTCTGCAAAACCCTGGCAGTGCTGAAACACTGTGTAATACGGCAGGCATAAGCGCATAGGGGTCCGTGTTAAAATGGACAAGAAAAAGGTGTGTGCTCATTTGCATGTCATTACCCAGAATCCCTGGCTGCAGCTGACGAACGGTATGCTTAAAGATAATGGTGAAAGGCAGAGTTATACACCTGTTTAAGAGACGTTAATGTGCTCATAAGTGATATTTTTTATTTGCTTTAATACTAATCTCAAAGGCTGTAGTATCGGCTTATAAATGGGATGGAGGGATCATTATTATTATTTTTCTCTTTTGATCTATATTATACCAGTTTCTTTCTATCCACTAATTGGCTTTTTTAAAAGCTGCATTTGCTACATTTTTGTCATACTTTCTTTTAGGAACCTTGCTTTCAGAATTTCCAATTGAGTCCTAAAATAATATGCCCAATTATCAGGTTTCCATTGAATATCTTTGCGTGTTTAACAACTACTGTAACTGTGCTGAACCTTTGAGGTTGGATTTGAATCACACATATACATACCTTGACAGATGGGATGTAATTGACCTTATACCAGACACAAGGGGTCTTCCAGTGGGATTTATTTTTTTAGATTTTTGTGAGTTTTCAGGAGTAAATAAAAATTGTTAGCAGGGGATTCTCTCATTTCCAAAAAATGATATTAATATTTACTAACTAGCTGAGAGCCCCGTCGTTGCCCGGGATGTTTGTGGTGTGGGGGTGGCATTTGGGTGGGGAGTGGTCCACGCGGGCTATGGCGGTGTGCGGTGGTATTGCTGCTGTGGCTGTACTGATGGTGATTGTATCGGTGTGCTGATTTGGGAGGGTTTCTTGCTGATGTGGGGGTGCGGATGTGGGTGTGCCGATGGGGGAGGTGCGAAGGTGCCAATGTGTGGGCGCTGATGGTGTTGATGGGCGCTGGGAATGGTGGGGAGCCGAGAATGCCAGTGTGCTGGGGGGGCATGGGATACCGGTGTGCTGATGTGGTGGTGCTGGGGATAGTGTGTGTGTGTGTGTGTGTATACATGTGTGTATACATGTTTGTGTGTGTATACATGTTTGTGTGTATACATTGTATGTGTATGTGTGTGTGTGTGTGTGTGTGTGTGTGTATAAGTGTGTGTGTGTGTACGTGTGTGTGTATACATGTTTGTGTGTGTGTATACATGTTTGTGTGTGTATACATGTGTGTGTATACATGTGTATGTATACATGTGTGTGTGTGTATACATGTGTGTGTATACATGTGTATGTATACATGTGTGTGTATACATGTGTGTGTATACATGTGTGTGTGTGTATACATGTGTGTGTATACATGTGTGTGTGTGTATACATGTGTGTGTGTATACATGATGTGTATGTATACGTGTGTGTGTGTGTGTGTGTATGTCTACATGTGTGTGTATGACTCCATGTGTGTGAGTATACGTGTACATGTGTGTGTGTGTGTACGTGTGTACGTGTACGTGTCTACGTGTACGTGTACGTGTCTACGTGTACGTGTGCGTGTCTACGTGTACGTGTGCGTGTCTATGTGTACGTGTGTGTGTCTACGTGTGCGTGTCTACGTGTACGTGTGCGTGTCTACGTGCGCGTGGGTGTCTACGTGCGCGTGGGTGTCTACGTGCGCGTGCGTGTCTACGTGCGCGTGCGTGTCTACGTGCGCGTGCGTGTCTACGTGCGCGTGCGTGTCTACGTGCGCGTGCGTGTCTACGCGCGTCTGCGTGCGTCTGCGTGTCTACGTGTGTTTACGTGTGCCTGTGTGTATACGTGTGTCTACGTGTGTATGTATACGTGTGTATGTATACGTGTGTGTGTATACGTGTGTGTACACGTGTGTGTATACGTGTGTGTGTGTGTATACGTGTGTGTATACGTGTGTGTGTATACGTGTGTGTGTGTGTATACGTGTGTGTATACGTGTGTGTACACGTGTGTGTGTATACGTGTGTGTGTGTGTGTGTGTATACGTGTGTGTGTGTGTATACGTGTGTGTGTGTGTATACGTGTGTGTATACGTGTGTGTGTGTGTATACGTGTGTGTGTGTGTATACGTGTGTCTGTGTGTATACGTGTGTCTGTGTGTATACGTGTGTCTGTGTGTATACGTGTGTCTGTGTGTATACGTGTGTCTGTGTGTATACGTGTGTCTGTGTGTATACGTGTGTCTGTGTGTATACGTGTGTCTGTGTGTATACGTGTGTCTGTGTGTATACGTGTGTCTGTGTGTATACGTGTCTGTGTGTGTGTGTATGTGTGTATACGTGTGTCTGTGTTTATACGTGTGTCTGTATAGGTGTCTGTATAGGTGTGTGTGTCTACGTGTGTGTGTGTGTGTGTGTGTGTGTCTACGTGTGTGTGTGTGTCTGTGTACGCGAAGGGCAGGGTGTACGCGAAGGGCAGGGTGTACGCGAAGGGCAGGGTGGGGGCGAAGGGCAGGGTGGGGGCGAAGGGCAGGGCGGGGGCGAAGGGCATGGCGAAGGGCAGGGCAGGGTGGGGGCGAAGGGCAGGGCAGGGGCGAAGGGCAGGGCAGGGTGGGGGCGAAGGGCAGGGCGGGGGCGCAGGGCAGGGCGGGGGCGAAGGGCAGGGTGGGGGGGTGAAGGGCATGGGGGGGGTGAAGGGCATGGGGGGGTGAAGGGCATGGGGGGGGGTGAAGGGCATGGGGGGGGGGGGTGAAGGGCATGGCCGGGGGGGGGTGAAGGGCATGGCTGGGGGGGGGGGTGAAGGGCATGGCCGGGGGGGGGGGGTGAAGGGCATGGCCGGGGGGGGTGAAGGGCAGGGCCGGGGAGGGTGAAGGGCAGGGCCGGGGGGGGTGAAGGGCAGGGCCGGGTGAAGGGCCAGGCCGGGGGGGTGAAGCGCCGGGCCGGGTGAAGGGCCGGGGGGGGGTGAAAGATCCCTTCCCCTGCGGTTACTTACCTCGCACCGGGCCGCGCTCCTCCTCCTCCTCGGGTTCCTCGGCGGTCTCCGTTCCCCCCGGCGAGGCGGAGCTGAGACGCTCAGGTGAGGAGGTGGTGTGGGCAGCGGCCCGTGCAGCTCCCGACAGAGAGAGCCGGAGCAGCGCGCGCGGGGATGGTGAGCTGGGGGCGCGGCCTCTAGGCCTGAAGGTGAGAGCGGCGAGAGCGTGCTCTGGGGGGGGGGGGGTAGGGAGCACCGGGGGAGAGGGCGCACCGGGAGAGAGGGTGATGTTGAGGTCCCGCGGAGTGGTGATAGGGGGGGTTCCGTTGTTGCGGGCCAGCCGCCGGGAAGGGCGGGGGGGGGGGGGTCAAGGCCGAGCAGCCATTAAGGAGGGTGGAGTGTGTGTGTGTGTGTGTGTGTGTGTGTGTGTGTGTGTGTGTTGAGGAGGGTGGAGTGTGTGTGTGTGTGTGTGCGCGCTGAGGAGGGTGGAGGGTGGAGTGTGTGTGTGTGTGTGTGTGTGTGTGTGTGTGTGTGTGTGTGTGTGTGTGTGTGTGTGTGTGTGTGTGTGTGTGTGTGTGTGTGTGTGTGTGTGTGTTTTTTTGTGGACCTTTGGCCCGTCACTCCGCCTCAGGCCAATGCGAGGTGTTGGGGGCGGGCCAAGGGGGTGGTGTGAGTGTGTGAGCGTGTGAGTGTGTGAGCCCAATGAGAGGTGTGCGGGGGCGGGCGGCCCAAGGGACCAATGAGATTGCCGCTAGGGACACCGGACATCCAGGCAGGCAAACATACAGTGCTTTCACTAATATAGTATAAGATTATACCTACTCCCATACCTGAATGAAGTAGTTGGTATAGCTATTTTTGAAACATGTCTGTTGGGTAATTTGTTAGCACTTCACAGGTTTGTCTATCCAAGAGGATCCTACAAACTCCATTGGATAATTATCCGTATTCATTACTACGATGCCCCTTCACCCTGGGTGTTTAATCACTAAATCCTCATATTTCATTAGTTCTATCAAAGCCACCTCTTCTGTTTTACTAATATTTCTTTCTTTTTTTTTAAATTCTATTTTGTCTAGTTGATATGGTGCCATATTTTGAAAAGACCCAATGGAGCTGCCCTTTGGCCAAACTCAGATACAAAAAATCAAAATGTTCTAAAAGTCATATTTTCAGATTTTTCTCATTGGCGCATCATTCTTCAGAATATTGTTTTTATGCCAATCGTCTAACCTATTTATTAAGATCAATATAAATATTGAAAGGGTTTGGATCACTGGAAGGTGCAAATGTGAGACACCCCTTTTTCAAGACTTTTAGATGTTGTGGTTTTGACAAAAGCAGGTTCTTGCATCATTTGCTGTGATGCGTGTATGCCCCTGCTATTCCTAACGGAATTTCATCTAGGGACCCCCTGCTACTCAGAACGCAGTGTTGCGCCTACTTTTATTTACTCAAATGTAAGTGTAGCCCTCTTTCCTACTGCTTTAGAGCGACTACTGGTACTGGCTCAAGGAGATCTGGGCCTCCGCTAACTGGGAGCCTGGGGTAATAGTAATAGTATTGGCAGCGCCTCCACTTACCCAGGATCCCCAACGAGTGAGATTCCCCTTGGCAAGAATAATAGCAACACACATCTGATTGTAACTGTTTACTACTAAGCATTGATAGAACCTTATCTTATAATTATAGCAATAACATACATATAACACATGATATACCATTAACCAACTTCTTGCAATATAACACCTGTGGCTCGGCCACTCTCCTAAGGAGAAATGTCACTGTCCCATCACCGCGTGCCCACACACCGTGTCCATGCAAATTAGAGATATGTATGTATTTCAGTCCTTTGGTCACTCAACCCAGTGTCCCCAAAGAGTGTGTCCTAAGGCGGGATCAGCGCCTGTGGTACCGGTGTTGGTGCACTAAGGGGTGACCGGTAACAACTTCAAAAAGGATCCGCCGATCCAGCGCAGTCTCACACGAGTGGATGATGCACAGCAGCCTGGGCCCAAATGACTGTCACCACCGCAGCTCCGCAACTCTGTATCCCTATCTGATTATGCAGTAAGGGAACAGTTGTCGCTACCAATATAGGGCGTCCCTGCAGCACCACAAGCTTATGGTGACTCAGGGAATACACTGGGGCCTGGGGGAAATCTGCCTACGCAGGTGGGTCACTGACACCCTGCACGCACACTACCTCGCCCCTTGCTCCTAAGGTGCCCTATGACTAGTGTGGTCTCTCCCCCACGCTTCCCTTTCCTGCCTCTCGCAATTCCTGCGTTCTCATTCGCTCCCTGGCATCAGGTGACTTGGCTGGGACTCCTGGGGGTTGTAGTTACTGGCTGAGCCTCTTAATGATTGGCCAGCCATTTGCGCGCTTCGCACTGCGCATGCGCGAACTCTCTCTCCGCTCTGATGTTGCTCCTGACTATTGCGCAACAACATGGCGGCGCTCTGTACTGCCGAACCGCTGCGGAACCTTCCAAACACTCCTTGCAGAGACACACTGCCGCGAAGGTAGAAGCAACTGAGACATCCCTACTGTACATAAGTTACTTATGCTTGTTGATTTTTTTTTTAATACATTTATCTACAACTCACCTCCAGCAGGGAGAGGAAGAGAGAGAGAGGAAGAGAGAGAGAGGAAGAGAGAGAGAGAGCAAGGAGGGGAGGTGATAGAGAGACAGCAAGGAGAAGAGGAGACAGATGGATGTCTAGGAGGAGGGAATTAATATCAGTGTGCACATGGGTCCAGAAGGAGTACAAAGAGAGGGGAAGAGAGACAGCAAGCGTTGGAGAGTGCTGGAACCAGCGGGAGCAGACAGGGTAAGCCTTTGCTGAAGCAGGCGCCCTGCACCTAGGTTATTAGTGTCTCCCCCCAGACCCCCCAGTGTGATGTGCATTTTACCTATTTATTGTGTATTTGCTGTGTGTTTGCGCAAATAAACTCCATTTTATTCAATAACTCTGTCTTTGCTGTTTTAAATTATCTCAGATGTTTTTAAAAGGTGTTGAAAGCATGTACACCAGATAAACTTTAATTTTGTAAACAAACTTTTTTAAAACATTGCCTGATTTTCAGTAGGCATTGATAACCAATACTTATTCAATTAGACATATCACTGATACTGTAGCCACGGTAATTGTCATTAGTTCACCAAGCTATCAGATGGGACTGCAACATTAATAATTTAACCACAAATTCAAAGATTCTGGTAAACTTTTGTTTTTAGCAATATATTTAGAAAATATTGAAAGGCTCCAATACATATCCGGTGAGAGAGGTTTGGGGATTAATTTATAAATCCTTATTCTTAATAGAGATGTTTTGTCATCTCCTCCGTTCTTACATGTATTACGTTTAAATTGAACGTGCAGCATTTGATCTTTGTAATTACATTTTCCAAATATTATTTTGTGAAGATGTTGCAGAGGGGGCAGCTGTTATTGCCAATACAATGATGTTCAATTATACTTGTACATGTATAAACGTAGCCGGAAAGTAAAACATTTTTATTTATTTTTAAATCAAGTGGAGTTTATGAAGCTGGAAGCACGTCACAATTTTAAAAGCAATATTTTGCATCAATGTTGCATACAAACATGGGTAGGCAGCTGGATTTTTCATTCCATTAATCCTTTCATTTCAAAATGAGAACAATATTCCACCACGTTCATTGTCATCAGCTTCCATTTATAACTGATGCCAGTAATGCAGGCACTGAGTGTGCTTATGTTCTTACAGAAGAGCAACACAAGGCTCTTAGTAAGGGCTTATTATTTGCACCAAATAGGGGAGTAAATACTTTATTTTTTGTTTTGATTCTTTCTTTATTGAAAGTCAGCTAGCTTTTTTACCGAAAAGCACAAAAAGGGGAGATGGGGAAGGGTTACAGAAAAGAAGAAGAGGGGGAAGGAGAGTATTGTACACATCATATACATGTTAGTCTACGGCCCCAGGCACTGTGTGCATGCGTGTGTCGGATTGCCTAGCGGCGTGTGAACCAGTTTCAGCCGTGACCTGTGGTCTGTGGTTGTGCGTCAGAAGAAGAGCAGGAGATCGCGACGGCGGGACATGACGGGGCCGCAGCTATGACGTGACGTGGCTGGTTCACCCTCATTGCCTGAACTGCTTCTTTGAATGGGGAAAAGCGCTATTAGCCATCTTTGATAATAGCACTTTTGCCCATTCCGGTGTAATGTTGTTGGAACAGGGAGTGGGTGAAGGTGGTAGTTGTCCCAGGATGGTTTTTAGGCCTTGCGGGAGGGTAGCTCGAGGGCTTAACCCCTTCATTACTTTAGCAGTTGTAATCGCTGAAGTAATGAAGGCTTTAACTTCTACTATCACCTGCAAGGCCTAAACACCCACCCTAGGGCAACTACAAGCTTCACCAACCCCCTGCACCAACAGAGCAGTGCCTGCTATTTAACCCTTTTATTACCTTAGCAGTTAGCCGCTGTGGTAATGAAACTGGCTGTAATTAATTTTTTTATTATATAGGATTAAACCCGGGGGTCTCCAGCGAGAACATAAATATGCAGGTCAGCTCCGGAGGCCCCCGGAGACCCCCAGATACTTTCGGAGACCTCCGGATTCAATCCTATGCAGTAAAAATAGAAGAAACTCCTTGATATGCAAATGACAATTCTGATGTCGCCACCCTTTGAATTGCGAGAAAAGAATGCAAGTTTTTGTAGTACAATATGCATATTGGAGTGAATAGCAGTTGCTGGCCAAAAAATGTTAGTTTGGGCATTTTTTCAGTTACCGCATGGCTTGTTATAGCCTGGGTGTTATAGCTCGTTAAAAAGCTGTTTTAGTGCGATCAAAGCTTTGTGAATAGCTACACATGGAATATCGCTCGTAAAAGGGCACTGATAGTGCATTAATCTTCTTATCGAAATTTTGTGAGTGAGCCCAATAGGATCAAAATGTAGAATTTCACTAATAAATAGAAAGCCAGTTTGGGAGGAGCGCAGGAATTGTGCATTTAGTTTCCAGAAATGTGAGGCCAATCTTTTTCCCAGCTTCAAACTCCATACAGAGAGGTGCATAGGATCTGTGTATTTGTTTTTAATAGCGTATTGTTTGCCAGATTGTGGATGTGGGGAACGCTAGAGCCTCTGTGCACAGGTTAAGCAAGGAAAGCTCCTTTAACTGGTACCCCATCAGAACGTGTAGTAGGGGGGTTGGTAGGTCCCGAATCAGGTTTTTCAGATGGTCAAAAAATGTAAGGATAGAGGCTATCCAAAAGAATTACTGGAGGAAGAGAGAACTCTCTTGAGAGATTGATACATTCACTAGTGAAGATTTAAACCAAAAGAGAGAAGAGGCAGTATGAAACAAAAACAATTTCTGAGTACTTTTAATATGCTTAGCTCACAAATTAATAAAGCCATTAGGAAGAACTGGCACCTACTACAGTTGGACAAGACCGTAGGTGATTTTGTATAGCGTCTACCTCTGGCATCTTATAGAAAGGCTCCTACATTAAGGAACAGATTAGTAAGGAGTTAGTGAGGAGGAGTAACTAGGAGTAAGAGAAGGAGCGGCTCAGTGAGTAAAGATACTGACTCTGATACCAGCGACACTGAGTGTGAATCAGGGGAGCCTGGTGTTAGCTCCTTGTGATCTTGAGCTAATGACTTTATCTCCTTGTGGCTCAGGCACCAAAAACATACTGTAGGTTGTAATCTGCACGGACTTGTGCCTGAAAAAATGTCTCTGTGCAGCAATGCATAAACTGGCAGTGCTGGACAATAAAAAACAATTATTATTATTATAGTAAGAACAGATTTGCAACCTACCACACTCTTTACTACACATATAAAAGGGGCACCTACTGTATAAAAGGAACATTTACTTGCTTAAGATGGGCACAGCAGAGAAATGTGCAGAAGGGCTCTAGTTTCACAGATCTGCAATCTAGCACACACTATGCTATTAAAGACTACACAACATGTAATTCCGACAATGTGATTTATCTGATAAAGTTTCAATATGGACTTGTCTATGTGGGTGAAACCACACGAAAAGCCAACCCGATGAACCCTGAGTGGTTTGAAAGCTTGTAACATATCAACTACTTGTTTGTCCAATAAAAGGTATCATACCCCCTACACCCTCTGCCTCCTTTTAAGAAAGGTCACACATGGCTACCCACCCTTTGCAAAGATAAAGTAAGAATTAGAATAGAAAATATTGTTTTTATTGCTTACATTCATATGGATGAATACCAGAGTGAGATATTGAAACATTTCTTTTGATTGATATAGAGCGATACATTTATGTGTCATAAATAGGTGTCCTTGGCACATAATCATTTTGTATTACTGAGATTGACGTTTTGAATGATATATACAGCTAATGCGTGACATTCTGTAGATTGTATTTATTAGGAAGCAACAGATGCATCTTTACCAGGTTATACGGTATCCACTTAGCCTTTTCTAAAGGAAAATGTGTTCAGTACTAACTGTCAGTTTTAGGTTATTATTGGAACATTAACTGAATCTTTTATTCTAGAGGTTTGTAGTTACTACGGAAGGACTTGCGAGAAAGCGTGCGAGCAGCGTTCTTGGATCAATGATATCCTCCGCGGGACCCGGAGGGATATCCAGTATAGCAGGAGCGGTAGAGAGGACGGATACGTCCAAGGTGATAGTAAGCCCCTGGACTAGGCCAGAACTCTGCCCCTAGGCCCCAGTTAGGCCCTGAGGCACCTGAAGAGCAGTATTGTAGGGAAGGCCTCAGATAGGGACCCTTCCCATTAGAACCTGTTGTGGCTATCCTATGCTGGTAGATGGACGTCCACGTGGCATACTGCAGCCTGGGACCAGGCCGCACATGGCAGCTCAGGAGAGGACTCCTCCGGCTGGAGCTCGTGACGCGAACCACTCCTCGGCTAAGGCGTGAGGGGATTGTTCGAGGTCCCGGTGCGTGGGACCAACTCAACACACGGCTGCAAGCAGCACCTCGGTACTGGAGTACCAAGCACGTACCCAACGTGCACCAACATTCACAGGGGGTAGTGCTACCTCACATCTAGGTGGCATTTGCTGGGACAGACACCAGGGGTTATTGGTGCCAAAGCACACTCAGTAGTTTGGGGGAACCACTAAGTGTTGGGGTCACTGCACTATACTGTGTTACGTAGTATTGTGTAGTATTGGTGAAAATAAATGTGAACTAGCGCTAAAGTGTAAAACACAGTGTGATATTAGTAAAAAACTTCTAATAAAGGATGGCTGCCCGGTGATACTGTCAGTACTAACAGAATAACACAAAATAAAGAAAAAAACCTGGCGCCAAATTGTCAGTGGAATGTCCTGTATTCCTCAAGGGATCCGCACACTTGCTTGACAGACCATGCAAAGAAATAAACACAAACAAACAAAGATCATAGCGCAACACTGTAGGGTGAGCAGTATTGAACTAATATACACAGACAATTAAGAATCCTAGCGACAATTAAAACAACTATTTATTAAAAAGAACTATGCCAAAACTGAGGACCGCAGGTCATCTGGAACACAAAAATTGGAGCCCTACTTACAGACAGCAAGGCTTAAACTCGCATGGTAGGAACAAGTCCTAGATAGAGATGATCTCCCTGCCGGGTGTGATCTCTGCTCCACTGCGGCTCGAACTCCAAAGTCAATCAAACAGTGGCAGTGCCACTAGCCCTACGCGTTTCGTAGATGTCACTCTACTTCCTCAGGGGCCATTGGTGTTTTCAATAGGAATTGCTGCTTTACCTCTTTCTAGTGGGGACATGAACTTCCTCAGAGTATGATCTTGTGAACTGCTTTGTATACTGCTCATTTGTATGTGACTAGTGAGTCCATTGGGACCCTAATAGTCCTTTAATGTGCACTGGAGGCGCCACGCTGACTCTCTCAATATCGTTGAGTCAGTGTATGTGAACTCGAGCACCTCCGCGTGCACGTGGTCACGTGCTTGCCGACGCGCGCGTTTCGCGAATGCTTTTTCAAGGCTGAATAGTCAGGAAGTAGAGTGACATCTACGAAACGCGTAGGGCTAGTGGCACTGCCACTGTTTGATTGACTTTGGACTTATATGGTCGTTTGGCTTTGGAGCCCTGCCTTTCATTCTGCCTGCCAGCTGTCCCTTTAAGAATACGGGTACTATCGCGCGCGGGCGCGCAGAGACTTCCCGTTGTTCCGGAGGAGGAAGTGAGGCGTGTGTCTACACGCGGTGCAGAGCTGTGGACCCCGCACACCAGCCTCCACGGCCGGAGATGTTCCGGTTACCACCATAAGGGACTGACTGGAGTTCGAGCCACAGTGGAGCAGAGATCACACCCGGCAGGGAGATCATCTCTATCTAGGACTTGTTCCTACCATGCGAGTTTAAGCCTTGCTGTCTGTAAGTAGGGCTCCAATTTTTGTGTTCCAGATGACCTGCGGTCCTCAGTTTTGGCATAGTTCTTTTTAATAAATAGTTGTTTTAATTGTCGCTAGGATTCTTAATTGTCTGTGTATATTAGTTCAATACTGCTCACCCTACAGTGTTGCGCTATGATCTTTGTTTGTTTGTGTTTATTTCTTTGCATGGTCTGTCAAGCAAGTGTGCGGATCCCTTGAGGAATACAGGACATTCCACTGACAATTTGGCGCCAGGTTTTTTTCTTTATATGTGTAGTATTGTTAAAGTAAAGATCAGTTATATATTGTGCTGTGTTATTGCTTATTGCTGTAGTATTGGTTTCTTTGAGGTGTTATCCCACCCACGCTGGGATCCCTCTTAGGTGGAGGCGCTGTGTACAAGGAACTAGAGCTCATCCCAGGCTCCCAGAAGAGGGAGGTTCTGGCCTCCTTTGAGCATGCAGGTACTAGCTGCACGCGCAGTTGTCACGTATTTCCCTTGGGCATAGGGAAATGGGGCTACATTTATATATATTATTCTGTGTATGAGATATAATGTACTGCCCTGCCGACTGCCCATCTCTAATGCTCAGCACTGAGCTATCTTTTTTTTTTTGTGAGTTTGAATATGCCTCGGATTGGACAGTTCCTTTGAGCCGTGTATTTTTGCAGATCAGTCTCAAAATGGAGAGGGAAGGAGAGAGGGAGAGACAAACTGCAAGAAGTTATTCCGCTGGCTTCCCACACCGCGCAAAGTGTTATTGTGTTGACAAGTCTAAATCTAAAGCACCTTATAAGAAATGGGGTATGGTGCAGTGTGAGCTAAACCAGCTGATGGCTGGCACCAAATTGCCACAATATTCTTAGTTTGAAGTCTTCTGCCATCAGGCACCTTCTGGCACAAGAAGACACCTTACAGTCCATTATTTGAATAGGCTAGACAAGGTAAACCGTCGGTGCTCAGGGAGGTGGGGAAAATCCTGTAATACGTCAACGGATCACGAAGAAAGAAGTGGATATCAAGGCACACAGACTTAATCAAGAGGTGATTTATTCAGCAAAACATCCAAAGTTTAGACTATAAATACTCAGGTACTCACCTATGTCACCTCACTGCAGGTGTTCCATGGCGCGAAAGTCAAGTCCCTCGTGACGCAAGTGTGGATCTCCGTAGGTGCTGTGACATCATGGGGGATTCGACTTTCATGCCACGGAAGTGAGGTGAGAATACCTTCTAAACAATTACTGAAAAGTAAGGAGGTGCTGTTACAGAAGCTATGTAAAGACATTGACTCTGGCACTGAGTTTGAAGCAGGGGAACCTGGTTCAATTCCTGGTGTCGACTCCTTGTGACCCCGGGAAAGTCACTTTATCTCCCTGTACCTCAGGCACCAAAAATAGATTATATGCTCCACGGGGCAGGGACCTGTGCCTGCAAAATGTCTCTGTAAAGCGCTATGTAAAACTAGCAGCACTATACAAGAACATGCTTTAAAAAAATAAATATATATATATGTAGTGGTTACAGATATCATGACATGAATAAACCTACAAATGACCCTTACATCAACGTACATGTCAAAATATAGAGAGAGACTCCCTGAGTAAAAGATACATTAGACAACTTTAAAGCATCAGCAAAGCTCAAAGAATTGGACCTTCTATGGTAGTCTAAATATATTAGCTGATGAAGATTATAAGTCATTGGACTAAAAAGGGCATGGATCTAAAGGGTATACAAAAATCCTAACGATGTAAATTGATAGACAGGTGAAATGTTAAAAATATTGATATACATATAGTAGAATATCAGGGGGGCGCAAACTTTTTCCCCTGTGCCCCCCTGCCAAATGTCCTCCTCCCCGCGCACCCCCCTCCCTCCTCCTCCTTACCTTGATTGCCGGCGTCTGGGCGTCATGACGTCGTGTTGCCATAGCAACTGACGTCACATTACCCCGCGCCGTCATTTGACGCTATGTTGCCATGACGACGGTAAGTGCTGTTTGCAGAGGCCATCGCCGCTTCCCCGGCACTTAATTTAAATGCTTTCGGGAAGCGCGCAGGGCCTCTGTAAACCCCGCGCACCCTGCCGGCAATCTGGCGCCCCCCTTGGGGGTCGCGCTCCCCAGTTTGCGCACCGCTGTAGTAGATGAACCACTAATCTTCTGAAGTATTTGGACATATCACGAGTAATGAATAAAACTAATATACATAAAGGGATTATAGCATAGCTTCCCTAATGTGGAGCAGATGTACATACAGTACAGACCAATTGGTTGAGAATGTAGCAGGCCTGTCTCAGAATAAGCCTCAATTTCAAAATGCATGATAAATAATAGTTGAACACAGATAGATGATCCTTGTTTTAGGGGTATTATTGTCCGTCCTACGCATTTTAAATGCTAGATGACGTGGCTGGAGATGTAATTTATAAACATTTGACTCTCGTTGCAGTTTAGGATTATGACATTTCACCACCTTGATAGGATCGGCGTAATGGCATGTAAAACAATGCCCATATTTGAAGAACCCTTTTGGGGTTCCTCTCAATTCTGAATCATCTGATCAAGAATGAAATAAACTGGGGGATAAATAAGTTGCTGGCTTTTGTAAAGGCAAATGTAGGCCCCGACATGACTGAGTTGTAAATCCCAATCCAGTTTCAATGTCTTCCAATGGTTATAAAAAAATACAGTGTATCTTATTACCTTGCCTACTGTACTGGGTTATAAATAAAGGTGTCAATAGATTTCCCTCTGAAAATGATTATTATCTTTTTTGTATGTGTTGAAGATATTAAATCCACGCAGTTTGCAAGTTTTGCATTGTTGAAGGCGTTATTGATATACATATCTTTATAACCTCCTGAAGAAAATCGCAAGGCCAGACCTGTAGATTGTGTCTCAAATGGCTCGTTATTGAAGCAAAATCTCCTGAGACGAAGGGACTGGCCTTTAGGAATGCCTTTTATTAGAGATCGAGAGTGACTGCTATCTGCCTTCAAAAAATATATTCCTTGCATTGAGTTTTCTGTACACATCTTCTGTACAGTATGTCATATTTGACATCAATATAAAGCACTATCTCCAAATAGTGAATATTGTGATTGAATGTAAATTTTAAATTAAGATTGTTGATGTGAAGTGTGTTTAATAATTGTATCAAACGATAAGTGATTCCCATTCCAAATAAATATCAAATCGTCGATATATCATTCATAAAATACAATATAATCCCAATATTGATTTTAATCACTGAAAATAACAGTGAATTTTCATAAATGCAATTTGCGTAGGAAGGTGCAAACGAGGTCCCCAGGGCTATGCCTCAGGTTTTTAAATAAAACTGTGAGTGAAATGAAAATGGAATCCAAAAGAAATGTGCGTTGTGCAGTGGATAGATTGGATAACTGTAGAACATGTTGGACTGCTGCTAACCCAAGGTTGTGATTGATGATCATGTAGAGGGATGTGACATCCTTTGTAACCCATCTGAAATTTGGTTCTCTTAACTTATTGTATAGTGACCAATAGATCAGTAGTATCCTTGAGAAACAACGGTAAAGACTGACTAAGGGCTGGAGAAAGCTACCCAATCACCACTATCTCCCAAAGATCCAATACTCACCACGAGAGGACAACCCAGAGGGCAAGTGATCTATGTGGATCTTTGGGAGATGGTGTAAAATAGGCACGATTGGATGTGAACAAAGTAAGAATTCATATTCCTTGTCAGTCAGGACATACTGTACATGTCCCCATGTCAATTAGCTCTTTCAAATCCTGAAGGAAAAAAGGGGAGGGTCAATTTAAATTTCAAGTAGGAGTCACTATCACCCAATTGTCTTAAAGCTTCTTTTTGATATTCTGCTGCGAACTGAGCCACAATAACTCTTCCTTTGTCTGCAGTTTTTAGAGCTAATGATATGTCCTTTTTTAATACAGAAATTTATTTGGGTGATAGTAACTCCTACTTGAAATGTTTTAATTGTAAGTTAAATTGATGAATGGTGGCTGCAAATAAAGTGTAGCCACCAGCCTCAGATGTTTTTTCCACAACTTCCCTAATGTGGTGATATTAGGGTTTCTCAGAATACTGGGACAGAAATTGGGTTTAAGCCTGCCCCTGGCTAAGGCAACATAGTACCCATCGAGGCTGCAACTGCAGGCTAGGTCCTGCGCTGGAGTTTAACCTCAACACTGCCTATTCCTTTCAGGACTAAGACCTCGTCCACTGTGGCGCTGAGCGGGCGGGCGCGGTCATGCTGGCCGTGATGAAACACATTGCGGCAATGTGTGTGGCCAGCGTGAGCAAGCACCGAGCGAGCAAGCAAATTTGAATTTGCCACTCTCAAGTGCGTCACGTGAGTGGTTCGCCCAATGAGGGCGAACCAGCTCCGTGACATCGTGGCCGCGCCCCCAGGCGAGTGCACGCCTAGCCGGCCACGAATCGCCCGGCCGAGCAGGGCAGCGCGTTCGTTCCCTGCCTGGCCGACGCCTTATAGTGTTGAGGCCAGTAGCCAGGGGCACTTGGCTACATATGTTTATCAATAAATCATATATCTCCGATAATTCTGAATTATCAATAATTAGGAGTTTCACAACATATCCTACCATTAAAACAGGGGTGACTCAGGTATTATGTCCCAGCGATTCTTTGGTAGAAATGAGATCAGCAGTACACAGGACCTCACAACAGACATGCAGAGGGGATGGCCTGATGAACTCCAGTTCGTCTTTGAAGAGGCTATTGTCCTCATGCTACTAACCCTGTCTACGCTGGCTTGGTGGACAGGGGCAGTGAAGGCATATTGGGGAGCCTCTCTTATGAAGATGCCTTTGGGGTGGCTAGGGTGTTTGTCCCAGAGATTCTCTGGTGGAAAACAAATAACAACAGAAAGAATAATTGGTGAGACGCATATTTCTAAGCTTGTTGTAGGGTGACCTATATTCTCTGGGCAATTCGTTTTTTTTTTTTTTTTTTACAACAATTTAATTCAATTAAATCAGATTAAAGTTCATACTGTAGCATTAAAAAGGCTTGTGTGATTTAATAATTAATTGAGGTAATGGGAATTTATGTTCATTACAATCACCCAGGGGGGGAAAACCACATAATTGATGTAATTAGTTTTTAAAAATTCGTTTTATCTTCCCAAATTATATCTGACATACTATAAAATAAAACCACAAGAAAACAACTGTTGTGAGTAAAGCTGCATAACATGTATCAACAAGCAGTCCCCTTATGTTTAATTTATGACACTTATGCATTATGTCTTTACAATCTTTTATAAGCACAAATTAAAGTGAAGGTCTAGATGAACAGCAACCTACCGGTAATCTGTAATTTCTTGTTTTTACGAGTTTACCATTAAATTGGCAAGGCTCTTTTGATCCCGTGGAGATCATACTGTTTCTGATTGGCCCCAATGAAACAAATCCTATCTGAGACACATGATAAGATTAATTGTTTGTTTGTTTTGATTAGTTCCCTCAAACAGTTGTTAATATGTGTAATGGTACATTATTAAAGACTGGCATCTGTAGACTTTACACCATTTTTTGCGAGTTACATATTTACTAGCTACAAATTATAGTGAAATATTACCACCCATTCATAAATACACATACTGTAGGGTTCCAAGCACTCAGGGCATAACAATAAAGCAAAAGTAATGCTTGAAAGCAAAAAATATATTTTACTAATGTAATGAAATAAATAGCACTAATTAATAGTATACAGGGTGTCACATAACTACACTATAGGTGTCAGTGCAATACACAGTACAGTATATATTACCACATAAGAAGTAGTGGTATAACCACACAGATAGGTAGCAATATAGTGTATAGTGTATAATGTATATTATACACTATTGCTATCTAATGTATCTGTGTGTTTATTCACACATACAGATGTGTTATTAACCACTATAGTAATTAAGGAGTTAACCCGCTTCCCCCGCTACCAGCCCGGGAGGCCTAAACACCCACTCTGGGGAAACTACCCCCACCCTCTACCCATTGATTGGCACAGTGGTACATCATGCCCATATAATATGGTACATCCAATGTGACAAAATACATAGTTAAATACTGTACCTCAATGTCAGTATTCTCATGAGTAAGAGTCATTTAGTTAAACCCTTTGGCCAAAGCATTATAAGCCTGCAAGCCACATCAAGGCATGACCAGTAAGCAGGTCCTAACACTATCTATGCAAATTCTCATTTACCTCTGCTGGAGGGAGAATTACCTCAATGTGTCTGTACTACACGTGAACATGAAAAAAACCTCCTACTGTAAAAGTGGGGTGGGGTGAGCTTAAACCCTAGGAAGAGGAGCCACTAACCTCCAAACAACTGATGCCAGTAAAAATTCAAATTTATATATATATATATATATATATATATATATATATATATATATATATATAAATCAAAAATGAATTGATGATACCGTTCTGTGTCTAACGAAATGTTTTTATTTGTGCGAGCGTGCGAGATACACTGATCTCTTCTTCCGGTGATTTACATTGCATAAAGCAAGCATGTTTTTTTTTAAAAACAGTGCATCTTGGAATGTTATCTGTGACTGAAGCCTATCCCTCCCCCCTGTGTAGTATGCGGCTTATGACTTGAGATGTTAAATAGTCCCCGACTGTTAATGATGTAAGAGTGTGTGTGTGTAAATATAAATTTATAAAGAGCCCACAGTGTATAAAGAGCTTTACAAAAGGTGTGTGTGGGAGTGTATAACAATGGTGTGGGTAGGTGTGGAAATGTGAGAGGGTGTTGCATCACTAAAAGTGTGTGTAGATACTATGTGGTCCCTATTGTTATATAGGGATGGAATTACATGGAGTATTTGTATGTGTAAGGCTGCGCTTATAGTGCCTTGTGACGGCGATGAAACGTCGCTCCAAAACAAATACATTGACTCCGTCACAAGCGCTTATAATAAGGGCGACGGAGCAACGGAGCGACTGAAAATTTGGAAGCCGTCTAAATTGATATTTTAGAGACAGTCGCCACATGTGACTGTCTCTAAATGAATCAAATTGCGCGGCCCGCCCCCTTTATTGACGTCACTGGCGACAGTCGCTAAAAAACTAATTATAACTTTCGGTGGTGGCGACGGGTGATGTCATCGGTCGCGTCGCCGTCACCAGCACTATAAGCGCGACCTAAGAGACAGCTGTGTGTGCATGCATATAGCGCAGTATGTTTAGACATGGCCTTTAGGAAGATAGATACGATAGACACAGATAGATAGATAGATAGATAGATAGATAGATAGATAGATAGATAGATAGATAGATAGATAGATAGATAGATAGATAGATAGATAGATAGATAGATAGATAAAAAATATACAGCACCAATATATAAGGAGGGTCACAATTGATGAAGAGGTAGCAATGGCTAAGTGCTTACCCCATGAGAAGCTCAACATAAAAAACAAACAGACAAACAGCAATAAAAAACAACAAGGATAATACACGAAATAAAGGCAACAGGGAAAAGGAGGACAGAAACAAGAGGATGTTTCCAACAGCAAAAAGTGCCAAAAGTTAAGTATAGAAGTTTGTAATGTAGCCCTGTGTGGTTTGGGCAATAGGTCTGCCCTCCTCCTGGCAGTAAGACCTAGTAAGGGTAGGTTTGCCAAGAGCAATCATGGGTTTTCCCCACTTCATGCAGTGCAGTGAGTCAGTGAAGGTAGTGTCATCAGGCCTTGTGTCCAATTAGAGACACAGGGGTGTGCCTACTGGAACCTACTTAATGTACTGCAATTTACTATTTAGTCAGTCTGTCCCTACCGTGAGAGGGACAAGGTTATCCAAACGAAGCTGCCAGGGCTTTGGTAAGCTTGAGGCCCTCCCTCAGGGGAGCGGTGTGGAAACCTATACCTCCTACCCTAAAAGAGGGTAGGGGAAGAGCAAGGACCATTCTCAGTGCCCTTGCCTGGGAGTAGGATCCATTGACATCCTGAAGGTGAAGATCCTTCTATCTGCTGTGATCTGTGCTGCTGAATAGGAAAACCAAATAAAGAGCTGCTGCATTTTACCTGTACCTGCCTGGCCTGAGACTGAAGTATATCGGGAGGAAAGGGGAGAGTTCTTTTGCAGAGACTTCACCCCATACAGCTGGGGGCTGCACAAGCTGGAGGTGCTGCACCTGTAAGTAGATTTCGGCACAACCCCAGAAGCCTGTCCTACTATTCCCCTATACCATCAGGCGGAAGACTCAGGGCCCCCTGTTGCTAGCAGGTATGCACCACCCAGACCGATGTAACCGTAGTGCTGTTTCCTTAGAGAGGCCAAAGATGAGATTGGGTGGGGGAACAGGGTTACATTTGGAGACGCTGCTGAGATTAATCAGGACAGGCTTTTACGAAGCAAAACTGGAAGAGTAAGATGTGTACTTCCAGTGCAAGTGTTGCAGAGAGAGGAAATCTAAGTGTAGTCAGGGGGTCCCTCGCAAAGCACGACCTAGACTGACCTAAGGACGTGAAAGAGAGTTGGCAGCTGAGCTATAGCTGTTCGAGTCCCTTGAGGCGAGTGATCGTAGGATGCCTGAAGGAAGTAAACTGGGTAACGTGGAGCAGGAACTTCTGGGAAAGGGTCTGCGGTACTGGCAGCCAAAAGTAGGAGACGCCCGTGCTGCGGGGGAGAAGCCCCCCAAAAGCAAATCTAGTCGGTAGCCAGTCTATCACCACAGAGCACTTGACTGGACTGTCATCGTGTGCAGTATGCAGACAAAGAGTTTTGCCTAGCCTGGGGTATGCTTAAAATGTATCACTGGTTAGAGCTGAAATGATCCCCTCTCCCTCTCTACTGCGCCCATTGATCCCTCTCCTCCTCTTCTGCACCCATTGATCCCCTCTCCCCCTCTACTGCACCCATTGATCCCCTCTCCCCATCTACTGCATCCACTGATCCCCACTCCCCCTCTACTGCACCCACTGATTCCCTCTCCTCCTCAACTGCACCCACTGATCCCGTCTCCCCTTCTACTGCACCCACTGATCCACTCTCCCCCTCTGCTGCATGCACTGATCCCCTCTCCCTCTCTACTGCGCCCACTGATCCCTCTCCTCCTCTTCTGCACCCATTGATCCCCTCTCCCCTCTACTGCACCCATTGATCCCCTCTCCCATCTACTGCATCCACTGATCCCCGCTCCCCCTCTACTGCACCCACTGATTCCCTCTCCTCCTCAACCGCACCCACAGATCCCATCTCCCCTTCTACTGCACCCACTGATCCACTCTCCCCCTCTACTGCATGCACTGATCCCCTCTCCCCCTCTACTGCATCCACTGATTCCCGCTCCGCCTCTACTGTACCCACTGATCCCCTCTACTGCACCCATTGATCCCCTCTCCCCCACAACTGCACCCACTGATCCCTCACCCCCTCTACTGCATCAACAGATCCTCGCTCCCCCTCTACTGTACCCACTGATCCTCTCTCCCCCTCTCCTGCATGCACTGAACCTCTCTCCTCTCTACTGCACCCATTGATCCCCTCCCCCCCTCTACTGCACCCACTGATCTTCCTTCCCCCTCTACTGCACCCACTGATCCCTGCTCCGCCTCTACTGTACCCACTGATCCCCTCTATTGCACCCACTGATCACTCTCCCCCTCTGCTGCATCCACTGATCCCCGCTCCCCCTCTACTGTACCCACTGATCCTCTCTCCCCCTCTCCTGCATGCACTGAACCTCTCTCCCTCTCTACTGCTCCCATTGATCCCCTCTACTGCACCCACTGATCCTCCCTCCCCCTCTACTGCATCCACTGATTCCCCCTCTACTGCACCCACTGATCCCTGATCCCCCTCTAGTGCACCCACTGATCCCCTCTCCCCCTCTCCTGCATGCACTGATCCCCTCTCCCTCTCTCCTGCACCCACTGATCCCCTATCCCCCTCTCCTGCACCCACTAATCCCCTCTCCCCTCCTCTCTCCCCCACTCTCTCACACACACACCCACTGACTCAGACACACACACACTTAATGACACACACACATACACACGGGATTCAGCTACTATAAATATAAGTCAAACTTCTTTGCGTTTTGGCAATGAAATTGTGTTTTGATTATTATTTAAAAACATAACCATTACAAATACAAATTCTGTGACAAAACAGTGACAAAAGATGTCTCACTTAAAATGCGCGTGATCAGCACACACAATTTTTTTTATTATTATTATTATCTAGCCTATCAGACGTTCCCTATCTCACCTGTGTATAGCTGCATCCATTTGTAAAAATCATTTTTGGAACCACCCTAGTTCAATTGTATGTATGCAACATCTATGTTTCCCACATTGTAGTCATCTGTGTATCTTTATTATATTAGCAGTACAATTACGCAGTGATGTTAGAGCTGCGCTATGCTACTTATGGCTTTTAAATTTAGATAGCCATCACAGACTATAGTGGATTTGACCCTAGCAGGATATATTCTAACCATTGTTGATATCCTGTTACAGTGATAGAGGAGTTAATATTATATTCATTTTATATATTATATAAGTACCTGTGCATTGCTTTGTATTTAACAACTGTTCATAATTTGATTAGTTTTACCAATTAAAGGTTTACTATTATCCTATACAGTGGACACTAGTTCACGGTCCATTACCTGTTATTTGTATTGTTTATTTTTAAACATACGCACTTTAATGAATTAAAAAGCAAGTGTAGACATATTATTTTAATACTATTAAATGTTAAGTTTTAACAGCCTTGGTGTGCACCACTAATGTGCTTCTTTTGGAGGTCAATTGGTTATTCCAGAAATCCCCTTTCCTTGATAATACATCAATCTAGCACATAGGTAGCACCCGTTACTAACATCATTTTTTTCTGGTGAGCGGTGTGATGTATGTGTGTGAGTAATTATATATACAGTATAATTGCTTATAATTACTACATCTAAACCAGATAACTCATTTAGTTGCTAAACTCATATTCTAATAACCTAAGAAATTATCTAAAATGTAATATATAGCTATTACTTAAATGAATATAAATCATTACATGTAAACAATTATTATCTGAAAGAGAAAAGATGTATATATATATATATATATATAATTTTTTTTTAAATATTATACATAGTTAATAATAAGTGGTAACATATTTTAACCTTTATAACAAGAGACAGGGGGTGCCCAATGCTGCATCCAATTGACAAAACATATAAAGTAAAATACTTCACTCCTCCTCCTTCACCCTTTTAACTTGGAAGGTCATTTCACTTGCTGCAGGAACAAGACCCATTATGGTCATTCCCCTCTCACAGAGGTAAAAGGAAGGGTTCACAGTGTAGTGTAGGACCTGCATTATTTTGGTTATACCTTGACGTTGGTATGCAGGCTTATGACGCCTTTGGCCAAAGGGTTAACTAAATAACCAATTATTATTATTGAAGTATTTTACTTTATATGTTTTGTCAATTGGATGCAGCATTGGGCACCCCCTGTCTCTTGTTATATACAATTGCCACGCTCAGTAGCTCTCTGGTTGACATAAATATATATTCACTTTGTGGTGGGTGTGGGAGTTTGAGCTTGCTGGGAATCTGTGTTAACATATTTTAACCTTTGCATGAAATTCAAATGAAATGTCAATCAAATGTTATTCTAACAAACACTGCTTATAATCAAATATACTGTACATTCATAAACGCAATTAAAAAAAATAAGACTTAAATTAAATTATAATTATATATTGAGGACCAAACTTTAGAATGTGCAATAAAACCCACTATCTATAGATTTATATTTATATGTATATAAAAACCTGTATTAGGGCTAAAAATAATAAAAAAATTATAATAATGGATTGGATACCCTAAGAATACCAATAATGGATGGAAGTGATATTGTAGGATATATCAAGAATGAGGATGGGGAAGAAAGGAGGGAAAGGGAAGAGGAAATGGGAGAGGGATAAATGAGAGGGGGAGAAAGGGGAAGGGTTGTGATGGGGAAGGCAAAAAGCGGTGAGGGAAGGGAGAAGGAAGGGGAGGGAAAATGGGGGAAGGGAATGAATGACCAGTTAGTACAAATAGGTAACGAAATGGACCAGAGAAAGGATACCACCAATTTAGACAAGTGTACTAGTATCATATAAATACACAAAGATAATGTCCCCGGCGCTAGAAATTGATGATCACAATACCATATCCAAAAGACAGTCCTGGATAGAATGACAGTCCTGATAATGGAGTAAACAAACAAATCAATATAAGCCCTCTAAAAAGCGCTGGCCTACACACTAATTAAAGTGAAGGTGGTTATATCAAAAAATGTGATTGACAATAATGTGATATAAATATAAATATAAAGCAGCCTAAGGAACAAAAAAACAGCAGATTATTCCAAATCTGTACAAACAATACTAATACACAAATTAATCGTTCCTGGCGCTGTGAATAAAGTCCAAAAATACCGTGAACCAACAAGGCAGTCTCTAGTATAGGCTTCCTTAGGCAGGTTGGTGGTCTTGATAGTGATATTTCAGACAGGGGAGTTGTAGTCCTTATGAATGATGTTCAGCTGTTTCTGAAATAACAGAAAAGACAACAGGGCACACCAATTGCGTAGTGTGTTTCTTCAATTGTCTCCCTATCTAAAATCCTAGAATCCTACTTACAGGATATGGGCTAGCAACATTCAGTTGAGAGAATCTGTGACATCCGTCCCTTTCCTTCAGATCATCTCACGGATCCCACGTGGTCTGGTCTGCTGGAATCTCCCTCACTCAGTGTCGATTTTTCACTCCAACACTCCCACAGGTTCAAGAGTGGGAGGGGGGGGGGAGGGGGTATCACAATACTAGTGTGATATCGTACAGGATTTAATAGCTCAAGAAAAAATGTTAAAATCACACTTACATAAATACAGGGTATCAAATACCGCACAAACTGCCGTCCGCAACCTGCACTGCTCCTATAGACTGCCGAGGAGAGAATCGCCGCACGCTACACTCGATACTGGAACCTCGAGTGACGTCAGCGATGCCGCAAACCGGAAACTGGAAACCGGAACTCTCCTCGCGTCAGGAACTACGGGTGCTCAGACTTTCCAAATCACTAAGCTCCTCCTCCCTTTTTCGCCGCACGCTACACTCGATACCGGAACCTCGAGTGACGTCAGCGATGCCGCAAACCGGAAACTGGAAACCGGAACTCTCCTCGCGTCAGGAACTACGGGTGCTCAGACTTTCCAAATCACTAAGCTCCTAGGGAGGAGGAGCTTAGTGATTTGGAAAGTCTGAGCACCCGTAGTTCCTGACGCGAGGAGAGTTCCGGTTTCCAGTTTCCGGTTTGCGGCATCGCTGACGTCACTCGAGGTTCCGGTATCGAGTGTAGCGTGCGGCGATTCTCTCCTCGGCAGTCTATAGGAGCAGTGCAGGTTGCAGACGGCAGTTTGGGCGGTATTTGATACCCTGTATTTATGTAAGTGTGATTTTAACATTTTTTCTTGAGCTATTAAATCCTGTACGATATCACACTAGTATTGTTTAATTTCCACCCCCTCCCCCCCCCCTCCCACTCTTGAACCTGTGGGAGTGTTGGAGTGAAAAATCGACACTGAGTGAGGGAGATTCCAGCAGACCAGACCACGTGGGATCCGTGAGATGATCTGAAGGAAAGGGACGGATGTCACAGATTCTCTCAACTGAATGTTGCTAGCCTGATAATGGAGTACTGCACCAACAAATGTTCTATTGAAGTGATGGGTCCTCAGACTATGATACCCAGGTGGTCTCTGTAATAACAAAAGAACAAAAAACACACCATTGCGCAGTATCAAAGATCACAGAGCCCCAACCAAGAGATGGAATATCCCTACTTACAAGATATAATCTTGTTGGTTCAGGGGAGAGAATCTGTACCAGGCTCCTTCTTCACCTCGATATCCACTGACCCCACGTGGTTCACAAGATGTCTCTCTTCACATCGACTGGCGCCCTCGCGGGAGCAGCATACACCGCAGCAGCCGTTAGCAAGGAAAAATGAGAAAACCTAGTGTACTCCGCATAAAACACTTTAATAACAATAAAAAAGCAGCACTGCTAACACTTACAATTTGTGAGGGCAAACATGCCGCTATCGAATGCCGTCCACACCCTGTATCCAGCTACGTGGGATTGAGGCACACACAGTCACGCGCCGATTGATGACGTCAGCGGCGCAGCGCCCGTAGCTTTCTCCCACACCAGAATGAACACAAAGGGTGATCGGTTCACATGCACTGTACTAGGCTCCTCCTCCCTACGTGTTTCATGACAGTATGACTAGTATCAATGGATTCATTATATCTCTCAGGGAACAGAGTCTTTTGTATCTATCTCCACCTAATAATGATGGGGGAATATATTCCAAACCAATGATGCTCAAGAAGGTTGGATCTTTATTATGACTATGGGAGAAATGTTTAGATAGGCTTTGCGCTTGATTGCCATCAATAACATTTTTACTAGGCTCTGGGAATCTAGTGCTGATAGCACAAATACTGCGACCCACATATTGCATGAGCATGATATCATATAGATCACAAATGATGACAGGCAGTTAATGCTTCCCTTCACATCATGGTTGGTTCCATTGAATAATGACCTAAAGGATATTTGGACAACCAAATGCTTGCATGTCAGACACTGGTTCCTCCCAAAAACATGATTACCCTGCCGTAGATTGACAGCTTCTGTAGTCATATTTGTGGTATTCCTCAGTTTACTTGGTGCCAGGATATTTTTTATGTTCTTCACACGTTTGTAGGTTACAGGAATATTAAGAGGTAAAGAAGGTCCTAATATAGGATCACTTTGAAGAATGCTCCAGTGTCTTCTAAGAGCACCCTTAATCATTGAGGCCGCTTGATTATATCTAGTGATGAACCGAGGACAGATATCCTGTTTCTTGCCTGACTCATCACTAGCTTCACCTAAATGCTCGTTCAATCGTCTCTCCTGATTTTTATATTTAGACTGTATTTGAAGAGTGATTCTATCAGTTTGTTCCACCACATTAAATACTTTCAATATATGGTCCCTACTGTAATCCCTGTAAGAAATTTGGTTACCAGTTCCTGACCCTGTTTGATGTAATCTTGTTCAGATGTACAGTTCCTTTTAATCCTATACAATTGTCTCTTAGGGATATTTTCTAACCATTTGATATGATGGTAGCTGGAAGCATGCAAATAACTATTTACACTAACCTCTTTAAAATGTGTGATCGCCCAAACATACAAATAATTAAAGATCCAGGAAAGTAATCTGCATTAGATGTATCTCATAAGTGAACCTTAATCCCATATCGTTCTCATTGAATGATTTAAGAACGGCAGATAATTCCTGCTCCTCACCATCCCAGATCAAAATAATATCAACGATGAAACGGCAAAAGAACACCAGGCCACCCCCAGCCAATCATTCGCCAACACATGGAGGTCCTCCCACAACCCCATGTATAGTTAAGCATAGCTGGGGTGGACCCATGGCCGTTCCACACGTCTGCAAATAAAAATGACATTCAAACAAAAAATAATTGTGTTGTAAAATAAATTCAATGCTGGATAACAAAAACTTCTTATGATCTGGATGTAGTAATATATCTTTCTCCAAAAAATAATCTATTGCATCAACTCCCCTGCGATGCTCGATGCAAGTATACAAAGAGGATACATCGCAGGTATATATTGTAGACCAAACGTTCTATTCATTAACCTGGGTGTACATAAAGTAAGTTGTTATATATAAGATATTTAGTGTGCCACCTGTCGGATATGCACTGAGCTGCACCAACACAAAGAATAGTTCCATCTGACCACAAATGAGGTCCGTGCAGGCTAAGGGTGGGCTCAGTGCAGCTATACTGTAGATCACTGACCTGAACCAAGAGATAGTCCTGAATCTAGAATAGAATAATCGGGGTCACAGGCTGGGGTTGAGGCATGTTGCAGAGGAGCAAAGTCAGGGTCACATGCAATGGCTGAGGCAGATGGCAGAGGTACAAGGTTTGGGTCGCAGGCTGGAAACAAGTGTAAGGGAGATTGCTGTTGTATAGGGTATTATGGTGCTGGGGTGCTCACCTGTTGGTTCTCAGGAGACAGAGTCTCTGCGATGTTGTAGTGAGTTGGGGGAAAGGATAATCTTTAGTGATTGTGCAGCGCCTCCATCCTGTAGGGCTACTGCCATAGACAGGGGTTTATCCCCACAGGAACTTCAATTATGTAGAGAAATTACTCAGGAGTACCATACAGTACATCAATGCAACCGGTTTATTGCAACAGAACATAACTGGTCCCTTTTCTTCCAGTATCCCAGCCCAGGGGCACCATCCCTTCCCTGGGCAGGACATGATTAGACATCCCAGGAGCTTGAGGCCCCTAGGCTAGTCTGATCTTTCCCTACCCCCAAAGGGGCAAGGCAGGAACACAGCACTCTGAACCCAGAGAGAACACTCCAGCCCCACTAAATTTGGAAGGTAGACAACCTTTATACCAGGGGTGTGCCCCACTCCTAAGCCCCAGTAACTGAGCAGTACCACATGAGCAAGCCCACCCACCCCCCCCTGGCACATGCTCCAATGGTTTCCAGACACCTGTCTGGAAACAGCAACAACGTTTCCCTTAAGTGAGGAGGCTCACATGCTAGACCATGTGAGAAGGGTTTTACCCTAACACTGCTTACTCTTACTAGGACTTATATACTAGGGCATATAACTAAATAGATAGAGGTTGCATGGCTACACAAGGCAGGGTGAAGCTCAACAGGAACACAGGAGCCAGACAGGAACTATGCTCTGGAAACATCCTGGATGAATTTTTGCCTCTTTATAGTCAGGATGCCAGTGACCAAGATGGCCCCTACAGCCTCAGTGTGGGCGTAAATGAGTTAAGGACTGCCAGGGAACAAGATGGATTTTGTGGCTTCAGAGTGGGCTCTGACGGCACAGTGCAACAAGGCAGGGGATAGGGTGCAAACTTTTTTTTTTGGGGGGGGGGCAATTTCGCATAAATCATGCTCAATCTGTAGGTGGACACAGCTTATACCACCATCTAACTTGTCCCTCTAACAGTATAACATTATTATCAAATCTGTTCCAGTGCTGAATGACTTGTTTAACCCGCCCCCCCCCCCAAAAAAAAACCCAACCCTAATCTATATAATATTTGGAGAGATACTAGTGAGCCTACCTGAGATACCTACTGTAGGAAAAGGACTAATTTTAAAATGCACATCTATCTATCTGTCTTGTATATGTAGCCATGCATAATAATGGACTGCAGACATCTTCCCTGCTGGCGGTAAACCCTGGTAAGTACAGGAATGCCAGCAGTAGTTATGGAGGTTTTCCCTCACACCCTGGTGAGGTGCCCTATGTATGGATGTGAGTGGCTGCATGCTCTGAGTCCCTGGTTAGTGACATCAGAGATGCGCCTGCCCCCTAAGGTATATAAGGCACAACACTGTCAAAGTTAGTTGTTGTAGCTGATGTGTTTGGCTCCTGTGAAAGGGATTGAAAGATAGCTTGGTGCCCACTAGTGCTGTAACTAGTGGCACAGGTTTCCAAATCAAGCCTGTCGAGGCCACACTGTGTCCAGGGACCTGGCACAGGGGTGATCTCCCTACGGAGAGAGGGGATCCCACTCCAATTGGAAGGGCGTACCTGGCAAAGGGACAGCACGGAGAGATGTGCGGCTAAAGCTGATAGCTGCAAGGGGCAGTCTGTCACATCGATACCGTCAATAAAGATGCCCTATTCAAAGTTACCCCCACTGTGTGAGTGTGAAGTTACTCAACAGTGGATGAAACCACCAAGAAGGAGTTCCTCACCAGGACATCTCCCTGCGGAAGCACAGAGCCTGATGAGGTGGAGGCGCTGCACATGATATAGGTAGGACTCGCACCCACTACCTCAGCTGCCTGTCTGGTTGATATCCCCATACACCATCCTGCGGGAGACTCAGGAGACCTGTTGCCTACAGGTGCACCACCAGACACGATCATGTAATGGGGGCTGGTTAGACCACACGGGCCAATGTGAGATTGGGTGGGTCAGACAGGAGGGAATACCCGTTACATATATATAGTACTGCAGGATTGCACATCATCAGTCCTCAACCCCCCCTCCCCCCTCCCCACAACAGGTCAGATTTGGAGGATATCCCAGCTTCAGCACAGGTGGCTCAATCAGAGGCTCAGTCAAAGACTAAGCTAAATCAGGGACTGATTGAGCCATCTGTGCTGAAGCAGGGACTGATTGAGCCTCCTCTGCTGAAGCTGAGATATCCTGAAAACCTGACCTGTTGGGGGGGCATGAGGACTGATTTGAGCCCCCCCCCCTCCGTACTGTATCTTTGCCTAATCAGGTGCACTGAGGTGAAGCTGATCGTTTAAACAAATAAGCAGACAATGTTATCTCCTTTTTATATGAAGCAAATAAAAAGTTGAGAAAAATGAAATATTATAATTTGGACTTTATTTAGAGAGGATTAGATGAGCTTTAGCTGTCCAAAAGTAATTATTGTTGTTCAAGCATGAAAAAGCTGCCTTTTAACTTCGTTTAGATTATACTACACAAACTCTGTGAAAATGTGGACTCCCTGCTCTTTTGATGCTGCATTACTTTTGACGAGTATGGCATTTCATAATTACAATAATTTAATTGGTTTTCAGTATGAATTTAAATCTAAAAGCCTAATATGCAGAAATATATATCTTTTTTGCAAATAGCCTAACAAAACCTTGTACAGTAATTAGAAGCATTAACTCCTCCAGTTCTGATCACAGAATCGGAAATACGGTGCTTTTTTATTATTATTTGTACAATAAAAGGAACGAGTTATTAATACTTGTGCTTGTCTCTAAGGGCGCACATATAGTGCCCGCGATGGGCGACGCGACATCGCCCAAAAACAAATGCATTGCCGCCGCCGCGTGCGCTTATAGTAAGTGCGACGGCGACAGAGCGTCGCGAATTTTGGAGGCTGGCTATATTTGATTTTTCAAGGGCTGTCGCCTCATGTGACAGCCCCTGAACCAATCAAATACCAGTACGCCCGCGCCGCCGCCGCAAATTGAAATATAGCTATTGCTAGCGGCGACGGAGCCGGGTGACGTCATCAGTCGCATCGCCCGTCGCGGGCACTATAAGCGCGGCCTAAGAGCTAATATTGCACTTCTGGTGCCTGAGACAGAGGGAGATGATGCACTAGAGTCAACAAAGAGCGTTTCACTGTTCCGCGTCAGAATCTGCGATATCTGCATTGACTTTATCGCCGAATCTGCTGCGCTGAAGCAGATTGCGCTTTGATGACCCCGGGGCAATATGTCTTGCCAAGATCACCAGGACACTTCATTTCTAATTGGATTCCTTTGCGCTTCAAAGGAACTGTCTTACCATTAAGATGTAGTGCTCCTTTAGAGCTTGTTAGGCCGGTTCTATACCGCGTGCGCGCGCTACACTGTGCGCACGGCAGTGAGCATGGAACCGGCCGACAGGGGAGAGGATGAAGAAATGAAAGCATTTGCGCCGCTACCGCAGCTGAAATGTATGTATATGTGTGTGTATATGTGTATATGTGTGTATGTATGTATGTATGTATGTATGTATGTCTGTGTATGTATGTATGTATGTATGTATGTATGTATGTATGTATGTATGTATGTATGTATGTATGTATGTATGTATGTCTGTGTATGTATGTATGTATGTATGTATGTATGTATGTATGTATGTATGTATGTATGTATGTCTGTGTATGTCTGTGTTATTAAAAAAATTATTCAAGTATTTATTTCGAAACTTATTTAAACACACACACACACATATATACACACACATACAAACACATATACATACACATATATACACATACATACAGTACCTCACTCACTCACAGCATACACACAAAAAGCGCGTGTCATGTGCACGCACGTTCACACAGGCACGGGCGCGCGCACGGCCGCACACACTGTAGAACGGCCCTTATACATATCTCTGTTACTATCAGTAATGTCAATAGGGTCAGAGAGATTCTTTGTGCTGTCACAAACTCTGCTGGGGGATATGGATTTGAAAGAATACGCTCAGCCTTTTTTTAGTACCCAATCTGCAGGCGGGTTTTGGTGGGGGACGGGACCGCCGGGGAATGGATTTGGACTGGCTCGCCCGTCTCTACTCAGAAGTTGGACTAGATTAACATTTGCAAAAAATTAGCCATGTTTTAGCAACTAATTATGCTCTGTAAAGTGTAGTGGTTACAACTTTGGTGTTACAATTTGGATAACATTTTTGCATGTACTATAAATCTTCCCAAACACAAATTTTGTGATTGTAGACGGACGTTCACAGAGGTACACAATTGGAGACTTTTATAAGGTGAAATTATAATAAGGCTTTATTGTGCCTTTTCCTTTTCATCAGGAAATCCATCCAAACACAGGGGGGGGGAACAAAGCTTCTATTCACTTGGGAGTATTTCTAGTGAAACACTATGCAATAATTCACATCTCCCTTAGTCAAGCATTTCTCCCAGCCCCAAACACATAGCATGAAATAAGCAGATATAAGAAGTCTCTTAAGAATGAAAGTCTTATCTGTTTCTTGGAGGGAAAATCTTCTCAGTTCCTGGTTCAGCTCCCTTCTCTCAGGGTGTGTCAGCTTCAGGTTTAGTAGTTTTCCCTGTGTCTTGAAATCAGCTCTGCTGTGTCTTCTGGCAGAGCTCAAGACATGGTCAGCTCCAGAGATCTGTGTTCTCTTGGTCAGTCTCTCCTGGGAGACTCAAGAACCCCTGCTCTGTCTCCAAAGGTCAGCTCACAAGTGAGCTAAGGAGTCACTTCCTGTCTCACAAGACAGGTTTTGGAAACAATCTAAATCAGGCAGGTGGTGTTTATTAATTGACTACCAGCAGTTAACCACCACACTGCCAGATTAAAGGCACATTACTTGAACAGGGATTACTCCCCTGTTACAGTGATTATGCACATTTCTTAAAAATATTGCAAAAACTGTAAGCAGAACAGACTGGGAGATATTCACACATTTGTAAATATAATATATTATCCTGTCATGTACAAAGTACAAATATGCTGGATGGAAAAAGGCACCCAATTTTACAAAAGAATGAATGTAGCACCTAGTCCAAAAATTAGATAATGTCAGTCGATATTTGTCTTGCACACCTAAGGCTAAGGCCCCGGTAACTCCGCTGCAACGCGCGCCCACGAGATTGGCGGCGCGTGCAGCCGATTCCCTGGTCTGCAGCTCACTGCAGGAAGAGAGACCGGGGGGGCGTGGCGGGGTAGTGATGGGGGCGCGGCCATGATGTCACCCGGCAGGTTCGCCCTCATTGGCTGAACCGCCGGGGGGCGTGCCGTATCGTTCGTCGCGAGTCCTGCTCTCAATTCTATTGAGAGCAAGAGCAACTCTCGCCCCAGTGCTGCAGCCCCCCCTCGCAGCAGGCCCGGCGCCATTGAGGGGAGGGCTCTCGTCCGTGCAGCGTCCTTCACAGCGGACGCTGTAGTAGGCAGCGGGGTCAAGGCCTAATAATTGAGTCATTGAAGGCCGAGAAGCAGAATTCTTAATTATTGACCAATAATGTCCATCCTCCGATACAAAATTAAAGTTGATGTTTCAAGTAAGAAAGGAGAAGAAGATGGTTATTTGAAGATGGAGACTACTATGACCATTCAATCCAAACCAAGTACAATACTGTGTGCTATGTTTAGTGCCTGAATGATGGCGTTTCTAGTACAGATGTGTACAGATGTAGCCACGAGTATTCGAACACTTGCCTTGGAAAATCTCGGGCAATCTCCCAGTAATGCTGCAACATTTCTGTGACATTTCTGCAGACAGAATAATGGCATATTGGATTAACACAGCGGGGGTCCCTGGCAGTCCCATTCTAAAACTGATTGGGACTGCAAGGGACCTCCACTGTGTTAATCCGATGGGCTATTCGTCTGTCTGCAGAAATGTCACAGAAATGTTGCAGCATTACTGGGAGATTGTCCCAGATTTTCCCAGGCAAGTGTTCGGATACTCGTGGCTGCAACTGTACTTCAGAGATTTGCTTCGCTGCTGTCATTTAATTTCGATCTTTGAAGAGTTGACACATTTGTTGAACATCTATAATGGTGTTCATGACCAGAGCGAAGGGGTAAAGTCTTGTTAGAGGTAACATAGTCAGGTTGCAGGCACAGAATCAGGCAGGTTGCAGAGGTGCATAATCAGGGTCACCGGATGAGGTCAGCAACAGGGAATCCAGAGGCAAAAGGACATAGAATATGGAGCAACAAAGCTGGAAACTGTGACAGGGACAGGAACCTTGCTCGGCAACTTCCTTTAGGAAGTGCAGCCTTAAATAGGAGGCTGCCAGGAACCAAGATGGCAAGAGCAGCCAAGTGGAGGCAAGTATTAAAAGTATGTTTCAGACAGTCCAGGAGGAGCAAAATATGGGGAAAAGGAAACAAAAAAAGTGCAAATTTAAGTGCAGACGTTGAGACTAGAAACCAATATGATGTCAGTATCTTGGCTCTACTGGTTATTCTACTCACAAGATGTTATTTGGTATATAAGCAGTTGGCAGATTGGGCTGCCACCCCAGGTGAATGCTGATTACTGTGTGACTCCCTCCAGGCTCGTCTCATCAGAGTGGTAGATACACATGCAGGGGAAAAAACAGAACTACATAGCACGATCTGTCTTTGAATTGACTTTATAAAAGGTATTAGGCATATAAAATGTGCACTTACACTGTGCCAAAATTAAAATCGCATTTTTCACATATATAGTGAATCTAGGGGGTACTCCGCCGTTCTCACCACCTCCTCTCTGGCTCTGGATCTCCTCCGTCTGCAACCTGGGACTCTGAACAAAAGAGGAAGACAGTCAGAGGAAAGAGAGGCAGACGAAAAAGGGAGAGAAAAAAGAAATGCGAAATAAACATAGATAATGTACTAAATCTGAGTAGTGTGATACTAACAGATCCACAAAAAAACATTCTCTCCAAAGGTTTATCTTTTGCGCCCATGAAGGGACATAGCAATTTCGATTTGTTCATAGACGCTAATCGGTATCTCAGGAAGTTGACAGTAAAAAGATATTTTTTAGGTAGACATAATGAACCCAAAATAAATATTGAGGTGCCCCCTGTTGTTGAACAGGAGAGACAATTTATCCACACAGGGCTGAGGCCTAAATCTTCCTTTTTTCCCCATTTTGCTTCTGGTAATCATTTGGAGGTGTTCTTCCAAATGATTACCAAGGACTTTGAAGATTTGTCCAAAAAAGAGGATATACAGACACATAAAAGAAAAACTGAAAATCTAACAAAAACCGAAAAAGAAGGTTTAAAACAACTAATAGAAACGGAAAACCTCATTATAAAACAGGCAGATAAGGGAGGGGGCATAGTCCTTATGGATAAACCTGACTATGAAAAGGAAGCACTAAGACTTTTGGGTGATAATAACACATACATGAAACTACCTTCTAACCCGATAAAAGAATACACAGGGGAACTTAAAATACTGTTGGATGGGGGAAGGGAGACCGGCATTCTGGATGAAAAGGAGTATAAATTCCTGTACCAGGACAAAGCCAGGATGCCGGTCTTTTACTTCCTCCCCAAAATACATAAGAGTCTAGTCAATCCTCCAGGCCGACCAATAGTCTCGGGGATTGACTCACTAACAGCCAATCTTTCTATGTATATAGATACCTTTTTGCAAAAGTATGTGACTCAGCAAAAATCGTACTTGAGAGACACAATGGATTTGCTAAATACTGTATACTTAAAGATGTGACATGGGAAGATCATTATATTTTAGCATCATGTGATGTTGCATCTTTGTATACAGTAATACAACATACACAGGGATGTGCTGCCACAAAAAAATTCTTACAGGGGGACAACACTTTACAAGATTCACAGATTAATTTTATTATTGACAGTATCAATTTTATTTTACATCATAATTATTTTTGGTTTGGTGACACCTTTTATTTGCAAAAATGTGGAACGGCGATGGGGACGAGATTTGCGCCAAGCTACGCAAACTTATTTGTAGCAGATTGGGAAAAGGAGAACATCTGGAGTGATGGTGAGCTTGGCGCAAATCTTGTTACCTATCGCCGCTACATAGATGATATTTTTATTATTTGGGGTGGAGGAGAAGATCATCTAATTGCATTTCTAGATAGTATGAACATAAACACATACAATTTATCTTTCACCAGTGAATGGAGTCACACAGTGATAAATTACTTAGATTTGAATATCTATGTCGAAAACAACATGCTAAAAACAAGAACACACTTTAAGGACACTGATAAGAACAACTTTATCAGGAGAGATAGCTGCCATCTACCTAGATGGATGGACAACGTTCCAGTTAGCCAATTGATACGCATCAAAAGAAATTGTACAGATATGGATCAATGTGAAACACAGTCAGAAAAAATTCAGAGCAAATTTTTGGAGAAAAATTACAGTGAAGATCTCTTATATAATGCTAGGGAAGAAGTAAGGAATATGAATAGAGCTGACCTATTGAAAGTGAAAAAGAAAACAAAAAAAGAAAACAGAAACTTTGAATTCGCTTTCTTGACGGGATACAATAGGGAAGCAAGTGCCATCAAAAAAATTCTTTATAAACACTGGGACATTCTAAAAAATGACCCTGTCTTGGGCCCAGTTATTCCAAATAGACCTAGCATTGTTTATAAAAAAGCCAATAATCTCAAAAACAAACTTGCACCAAGTGCGTTGAGAAGTAGTAAAAACATTAAGGATAAGAGCTGGCTTAATACAAAGGGGTTCTTTGGGTGCAAAACATGCACAGCTTGTCGGTTTAAATCATCTGACCAAAAACAATTTATATCAAACGTAACAGGCGAATGCTTCAACATAGAAAGTTTTGTGACCTGCAGGACAGACCATGTGGTATACCTTCTGGAATGTTCCTGCAGGTTACAATATGTTGGAAAAACCATCAGACCTGTGCGTACCAGAATCCTGGAACACTTGAGTGGGATTCATAGAAAGCTGCAGAATCACAGTATCCCAAAACATTTCTCAGACTTTCATGCTGGTGAACCGACAAGCTTGCAGTTTAAAGTAATAGAGCATGTTCTACCACACTGGAGGGGTGGTGACAGAGGACTAGAAAATTGCTAAAAAGAGAAGCATTCTGGATCCACCGTTTAAAAACTATGACACCTAAGGGTCTAAATGCTGAAATAGATCTGACACCTTTTTTAGTCTGAATATATGACTAACTGTGTTCTCTCTCCCCCCTTCCTCCCTGTCATTTTTCTCCTCTATGTTATATTTACCTGATCTGTGCTGTTACAGATGTCCATTCCATACAATGTACAATGGATGCTAACTGATAAATATTGTATAACATTTCACGATATGACACTATGTCCAAAGCATAATTATATTGAATTAATTGTTTATTCATGATACTGCCTAATTTAGAGATCCTTAGAATTGGCAAGATGTGACAAGATCCATAGTCTGATGTTTATCCATTCACTAATAGAGATGTAAATGAAATGTCATTCTCCACCAAAATTCTTAGTATTATACACTATTGAACACTTATATGATACTATATATTATTTGTCCACCTGCAGAATCTGTAGTAAAAAATACCATCATTTATTATAGTGGTAGATGTTTAAAATCATCCCTTTAAAAAGACAAATACAGTTATCAATAGTAGCACTATTCCATTGTGCCAGCTATATATTAGAGCTAATTTAACACCATTAAATGTTGAGTCACATTAGTTATTGCTATATATTATAGCGTCAACCTGAACAATAGAATATCAAGATCTGAAATAAATAAACCTCCCCCCAAAATCCTTGACTGAACTCAGCTGCTAATAAAATGAAGAAATAAAAGAAAATAACATCATGCAGGTTATACTCTGCACATCCACCAGATGTAAGCAGCCTAATTAGCTCAACCCTCCCATAGATAAATCAGCCCCATATTCAAACAAATACACTGATTTCATAACTATGAGAATGATGTTTCATATGAAATAAATCATGTAAAACGATTTTATATGTATAGATGTTAATATGTAGTTCTAAGTATGTATATAACATGAATAATCATAGTGCTAACATAATTATCTGTGATAATTGTTTAATGAGATCTGAAAGGGTATATATGGACACTTATTAACCCTACCACTCACACACTCCTGACGAAGCCATTGACAGCTTGTAAGAGCTGGGCGAAACGCGTAGAGTGGTGTTTTGGTCTAGTGAGGGATCCGTAGCGGCACCATCCACTGAGCAGTGACGTCACATGCACCGGAGGAGACACGGAGTTCAGAGTCCCAGGTTGCAGACGGAGGAGATCCAGAGCCAGAGAGGAGGTGGTGAGAACGGCGGAGTACCCCCTAGATTCACTATATATGTGAAAAATGCGATTTTAATTTTGGCACAGTGTAAGTGCACATTTTATATGCCTAATACCTTTTATAAAGTCAATTCAAAGACAGATCGCGCTATGTAGTTCTGTTTTTTCCCCTGCATGTGTATCTACCACTCTGATGAGACGAGCCTGGAGGGAGTCACACAGTAATCAGCATTCACCTGGGGTGGCAGCCCAATCTGCCAACTGCTTATATACCAAATAACATCTTGTGAGTAGAATAACCAGTAGAGCCAAGATACTGACATCATATTGGTTTCTAGTCTCAACGTCTGCACTTAAATTTGCACTTTTTTTGTTTCCTTTTCCCCATATTTTGCTCCTCCTGGACTGTCTGAAACATATCATTCTATTTGGAACCCGAGAAACAGGTTCTACCAGAGGGTTTGAGCAGGGATTTATATTGAGCACTTATTTGTTGTTTATTGCACTACTGACCTGTAAAATATCACTATTATTTAAGTTGTTAGCGCCTTATAATCACTATCACTCACAAGTATTAAAAGTAACCAATACCAGAGCACAAAACCAGATGTGGATCATGCAGAATCGTCACAACATCACATTTGCCTTGCAGAGATTCCTCTGGAGAGCAACCCTTTCCCCATCGGTAAGCTCTCTGATCGGTTGCTGGAGGTCTTCTGCGAGTATGGCAAAAATAACAATGCTGTCTGCAAATTGTAGATAACTCAAGTATACACCATTGATTCTGATTCCATTGTCGTCCCATTTCAATGTCTTGAACAATTCTTCAAGTGTTGTTGTGAAAAGCTTTGGGGACATGGTGTCTCCCTGTTTCACACTCTTGCTTATCCTTATCTTGCTTGGGTCCTTGTGTAATCTAACAGTTGATGTGACATTCTCATAAATGTTCCCTATAATATCAGCGTGCGGAATGCTTCATCAACACCTTGATTTCTTAATGCATTTACAATGGCTATGGTGTAGACCAGGAGAGGGCAAAATTTTGGAGCTGCGACCCCCTGCCTTGCCTCCTCCGGTGCTCTCGCCCCCTCCGTTACCTTGGTGTTGCGTGAAATGATGCCGCGGGTCCTGTGATGTCACGTCACGTGACCCGCGGCGTTATTTGATGACGCATCTCCATGACAACGTGGCATCAATTGACTGTGCGGGGTCATGTGACGTCACATCACATGACGCTGCGTTGCCTTGGAGATGAGTCCTGAAGTTGGCAGATTCAAGGTAAAATTAACTATTTATGATGTGCAATTAGTATGTAACATATGAATTGGTATCTGCTTTCTTCTTTTTCTTTTTATGCCATGTGATGTTCTTATGCTGTGCTATGTTTATGTGAAGCATCATGGTATAGGTTTCATTTATTATTTATTTCTTGTAACTTTTAGCCTATGAGTGCAGCAACATGTGAAACTGCATAGGAAAGAGGCTGCATCACTCTGAGCATAATGTTGGCATTTAAAGGGTGCTTGGTCTGGCGTCTGAAGGGGGCCGTCCTTAATGATTCCCTGCCTTCTATAAATATGCGCGGATGACGCTGTACGTGACCTCCTGACGAAGCACGTGGTGCGAAACGCGTAGAGGTCACGACAGGTCATCCTGCGCGTGTTTGCTGAGAGGCTGAGACGGAGCCTGCCTGAGGCACAAGTGGCGTTTTTTCACCTTCTGCGGTGCCGCGATCCGGATCTTGTGCGGTTATCCGTGGACCCCCACCTCTGCCCCAGTGTGAGTGTTCGTTTCCCCCTGTCATCGGTACTATAGTCCTCTATGGCGGTTTTAACTTAAATTACCTTGGGCTGTTGTTACTTTCTTTGCTTATTTATTACATTGATTGTTGTTTTTTATTGTGTGTGCTTTACTGTTTAGGGTATTCTATTTTTAGAGTCCATATGTATGGTTTATGTATCTGGGCAGTTTAACCCACTTAGCTGAGGAGGGGTTGGATCCTCTCAGCTGTTTATGTGTATTTTTTTAATAATAAACAATACTAATTTCATCCCTGGTGCGCATTTGTGCATTTTTTCTTTTCAGAATCAAGGTAAAGTTGAGGTTGCAGAGGCCTCACGCCATCCCAAATTGGTGTACACCGCTCCCCTGACTTTTGTAGAAAGCCGGTACAGATGTAACAGATGTTACTGTACCGGTAATTGTGCACTATAGCACTAATTGGCAAGTTACAGTCAGCAAAACACGCTACTTGTCAACACACAGCTCCATTGAATTGTATTGCAAATCACCAGACAATGCCAGTCGCCTGGTAAAACTGCGGTAATGCGAAGTCGCACAATAATGGGTGCAAAAACATCTGCTACGTATTATTGTATTTATTTAGTGCCAACAATGTATGCAGCACTTTAAATCATTGCAATAAAAGGAAAATAAATTACAAACAATGGGAATAAGTGCAACAGGTATATGAAAGTATAATATGCCCCAATGAGCTTACATTCTACATGTTATGTTGGAGGCTATAGGAGCAAAAGTGCATTATTAGAAGTCCATGCAAGTCAATGTAAGGTCTTAGTCTGTTCCTTTTAAGTCTAGCAGGATGAAGAAGTTTTTTTGTTTATTTTTCTAACCTTGCATGTGGCCACTTTCCGTAGCAGGTGTCTCTCCTGTTCAGGCAAATTGACAATTATCTGAGTGGACCTTCTCCTTGCCAGTGAGCTTGGCTATGAGCTTACATAATTATGTCTATTCACACCTGTGCGCTCTGCTGATTACTGGAAGCTTGTACGTTCTGCTAGAGCTTTTGTGTGCTTTGATGGCCTACTCTGAGCTGCAATGCTCTGCTGGCCTACGCCAAACTGGCGTGTTCTGCTGGCCTACTCCAACTGGCATGTTCTGCTGGCCTACTCCAAGCTGGCTTGCTCGGTTGGCCTACTCCAAGCTTGCATGCTTTGCTGGCCTACTCTGAGCTGGAGCTGCACAAGCTAAATGCTCAGTCTTGGGTAGTAGTCTGTCTACTCTGCCAACCTTTTAGGCACAAGCTCAAACACTCTGCTGTCCTTTTGCACAGAGTTTGTATGCTCTGCTATCTTTTTGCACAGAGCTTGTATGCTCAGCTGCCAGTTTGTGCAGTGCTTGAACAGTCTGTTGCTGGTTTCTGCAGAGCTTGAACACTATACAGTCATTTTGCGCAGTTTCAACACTTTGCTGTCTTTTTTTTGGAGATGCTTTTTTTCTTTAATTGGTTGTCTTTTTTTCTACCAGCCTGAGAAGAGGACTGCTTTGGTATATCATAATTCATGTGTACTGGCATAGCAGGGACGTAGCGAGCATGTTTCCTGCTGGTAACAGGAGGGCTGAATTGTCCGCCGATGGTAGTGGGGACACAGGACTAGGCTTCTGGGGTTCATACCCTATATATCTTTAGCAGTGCAGCTCCTCCATCTGCCATAGGCTCCAGGGAACTGAAGATGATCTCCTACGGTAGAACCGATTACCTCTCGCCCCAGTAAGATCACACACCAGGCCGGAGGTATAATAACAAGAGCGGTTTATTGTCTCATTCTGTGCAGCACTATACACAGCAGGGTTCTTCCCAATGCAGCAAACTGTTAGCTACTCACTGAAGGATGGTCCTTGGACCTTCACTACAGGCCAAGGGCACCCTCAGCAGTCCCAGCTCCTCCCAGCCCCTCTAGCAGGAGCAGAGGTATGGTCTACACTCACTCTCCCCCGGAGGGAAGAGGACCAGGGAAGGCCCAATAATCAGGCTCTTGGCTGTGTGATCTGCCTCTCTCAAGTAGGTGGGTCACTGCTGAATTTGGGGCAGCACTGCCCTTAAGTACAGCCAGGAGGAGGGCACCCGGTCTGCTCCATGATTGGACAAGCTCAGGCCTGATGTCACCGCCTCCCACTGTCACTCAAGTTCAGCACCAAGGAGGGGGAAACCCCCATACGACTACTGGCAGGCCTGCTCTTACCAGCGCTTACTGCCAGGAGAAGGGCAGATAAGTAGCCATAGATGGCATGGCTACACTTATAAGATGTGTTTTGTTTTACTCCTCTTATATCGGTTTACCTCATTTTCAAGCTTTTAGTATGCTATAAAAAATAAAATAAAAAAACAGGCGGATATACATTGAAATGTATCAACTGTAAGTAAAAATTGAAATAATGTGAGCACAGAGTGGGAGAAATCCATTTTGGTGAAAAATGTTTGAAACATTCATGTAGACCTTAAGCTGGTATATCAAGAAGTTCTCCCTCCTTGATATTTGTGTGATCCTATTGCCTTCTTTCCAGTGGGGTTTGGGTGCTCTCAATTTCTATGCATCTTTAGGATCTTGATCATATACCAGTCGAAAATGATTCAAATCATTTCCAGATGGACAGTAGCGGCAAAAGACGCCCAACCCTACACGTGTAACATGCAGCAAAATCCTGATTGTGCCAACAGAATATGTATATGCACAAATTATACAATGATGTCCCTCCTCTTAAGTTATATATTATAAACACCCATTGTGATTAAGAACAAATGTGAATAATAGTTAAAAAATGGCTAACTAAATAGAAAGAAGATAGCTGCCCAAAAATGTGCTAACTAAAAAAATGTACGTGACAAATCAAAATGTGTATAAAAATTGCAACTAACAATATTAAATGTCAATGACACTGCTGCCCAAACACAAATTAGAACAGTTTCTTTGGTTCTTCTGTTTGTAGATAAGCTTCAACAAAGGGGAGTGCAGTACCAACCCGAGGAGAAGATCAAGCGAGCACACAATAATGTACTGTAGCACAGTTTTCACTCAGGGGTTAAATCCGTGAATATGTAGTAAGAACTACTCACATATTCCTTCAATTTTTTTGGCATTTAAACATTGTATGGGAATAAGAGCTGGGTTACATTGCATTTAGATCAAAGACACAATAGCACCACCTATCGTTACTGCAGAGTACTGCGGCAGCTGCAAAACTCACGTTTACAGCCACGGCGCAGTCACGGTCACGGGTCGCAACATGTGAATAAATGCCACAAATTTACACGTGGTTTGGCGTGGGCTGGCAACATCTGCGCCAGGTCATTTTTTTCTGACAAAATCATTTTTTTTGAAGTTACAATGTAGTACTGTATGTTAAAAAGCACAGATCTGGCAACTTTCCAGAACTAAATTGCTTCTACTACTAATTTTAAGAGTTCAGGGCCTGATTCCGTCTGTTCATCTATGCCAGAAACAAATGTTTCATCTACTTCCTCAACCATCTGTGCGTAGAAAATATCCCTAGGCGATGTGCTGAATTAGGATTCACTTTAAATAACTTTTTAATTGTTATATTTACAAAATGATGTTCGGTTAAAGTGTTCAAGCCTCCTGAATAAAATAACACACTGCTGCCTTAAAGCAACACTTTAAGTATAGATGTAGTTTTAATGAATGTTGTGCTCTATTAACAATTAAAGGGGTAGGAATGATAACTTTCTATGTTTATTCGTTTTAAAACTGCTAAGATGATAATTGTATAGCAACTCCTGCATTTGGTTGTGAATTTAAGAAGCTATGATAAAATCATTCTTTAAAACCATTTATTGCAAAATCTTACCTGTTTCGTGGGCTACACCCACAGCTGCAACTGCTGGTTTTCACGGTAACTCGCAAGATGGTCCACAGCAGGCTGTAATGGCCCATCGGATTAACACAGCGGCGGTCCCTGCATTTGAATGAGACTTGCGCTGTGTGCATTATACCGGGTTCCACCTGTCTGTAAGAGATGCGCAGTAAGAGATAGACTGGATCAGTCACTATACCTTCGCAAATCTAACAGGCGATCGTGGGGCTTTTATTTTATTTTAATAACATATTATTGTAGCAGGGGGTCTGGTCCGGAGACCTCCGCCTTCACGAGTTACAGGCCCCGTTATGGGGTGCCGGTATCCCAGCGGCCATGTTTAAAATCTCCCATGTCACGGCCCACGTGAGTGGGCATGGTGTGTACTACTGTGCAAATAAATTGGTTTATGAGAAAAAAATATTCTTAAATTGAAATGTAATGTATTTTATTTGGTGCTTGTTTCTTTATTTGTAACTTGCCCATTTATTTCCATAGTCGCAAACCATGCCCAAAGGGCATGGTGAACCACTGCGCCAATCAATTGGTTTATGGCATTTTTTTTTATTGAAATGTAATGTATTTTATTTAGTGTTTTTTTTATGTAGCTTGCCCATACATTGCCATAGTGGCAAACCATGCCCATAGGGTATGGTGAAACACTGTACCAATCAATGGGTGGAGGGCATGCAGGTAGTTGCCCTGGGGAAGGTGATTAGGACTCCGGGGTGGGTAGCCTGAGGGGGGGTTAACCCCTTAATCACCATAGTGGTTAATAACTGCTATGGTAATTAAGGGGTTAGTGGCTAGTAGTTACAGTAGTTTTTTATTTTACTGTCGGTGACCACTGAAGAAAAGGAAGGTGAAGGGGATGAAGACAGCCTTCATCCTGGCAGGGGTAAGTACAACTTTAATATACTATATGCTGGCTGGGTAATGTTTTGGTTACGTTTTATATTTTAATGGGCAAATTAGCTATTATCATCCAGATCTGGATAATAGGAATTTTGCCCATTACTGTAATCTATGTGTTGGTGTGGGGGGTGGGGAGGGGGGGAAGGAGAGGGTTGTTCAATGTATTTTATTGATGTTTGTATTTGTAATGTTTATTGGGGGTAGAGGGATTGAGTGAAGGGGGTAGTTGTAATGAAGGGGTTAACCCCTCCCGCAACCTTCCCGGTAGAGCTAACCACCCACTCTGGAGCAATTACCCCCTTCACTCACCCCCCAATAAACCAGGTAGTCTTGCTAAACCCTTCATTGCCTAAGTGGTTAGCCGCTAAGGAAATGAAGCTGCTTTTATTACAGTATGGTAGCAGGTGGTCTCCGAAGCTGAACCGCATAGATTTCAGGTCCGGTGACACCCTGCTTCTCAAGTTACAGGCCCCGTTATGGGGTGCTAGTATGCTGGCGGACATGTTTAAATTCTCCCGCATCACGGCCCACGTGATCGGGGATTTAAACAAACCATAGGAATACTGGCACCCCATAATGGGGCCTGTAACTCGGAAGCAGGGGGTCCCTGGACCTGAAATCAATGCGGTTCAGCTCCGGAGACCCTCAGCTACAATACTGTATTATTAAAATAAAAGGCCAGAGATCGCCTGTTAGAGGTGAGCTGGAAGAGTGACTGATTCAGTCTATCTCTGACTGCACAAGGAGTACACAGAGCGCAAGAACTCCTCTCGTGGGTAAATGGAAGTTCACAGGAATCAGATCAACATGTATTAAAAGAAAAGAGAAAAGATCATGGTACAATACAGTTTAATTAACAAAAAATCCTTTGAGCAGTGAGCTCCAGTACACTCACATGCTCCATGATCATTAAAAGCAGTTAACCAACTCAGGGTTAGGAGCGACGCCCGCAAAGCAGCAAACACAGCTCACACGAATCCTCTGGGTAGGGACAGTCTCCTCCGCATCCAAACAGCGTCTGACGTCACAGGACTTCCTCAGCTTTCCTCCAAAGGTAAGGGGGGAGTACAGGATACAGAGTTAGCGTCAGCGTTGAGATCTTTACAGCGGGAGAGCAGCTGGTTCGCAGAAAGCGGCAAGAGGCTCCACACGGCTCCACACAGCTCACGGGTCACTGCGCAATTGAAATTAACCCTACGCGTTTCATCCGGGTATTCGGACTTCTTCAGGGGTGCATGGATACAGACTCATCTCAAGACATTAAATAGTCCCAAAAAGGGGAGGGGAAAGGGCGGGTGCAACACATCATAGCACTAACCAAGCCCACAATGCAGAGATGTAAACATACAGATAGCAGCCAATGTTAAATGGACACAAATAATGTATAATGATACAAATACACAAAATTTATATAATAAAAAATATATACATAGAATTTATATAATAAAAATATAATAAAAATATGTATATGCAAATAGACAATTAATACAATAAGGATCCAGATAGGACAAAGTGGAGACAAAAGGGAAAATCAGCACAAGTAGTATAATAAAAATGTCATACAATAAAAATCAACGTATAAAAGTATAAAAATAACGTATAATAAAGTTGATATAAAAAGGATTTCTTTTTGGGAAATCTTTTTACCTGATAGGGCACAGGTTGTCTATACTAAGGCTTGTAATATTAATGATAGAATCGCTCCCAGTATGCTCAGACCTCTGTCTATGGGGGACACATGGCTAAGCCAAAAACCTTTGGAGGAAAGCTGAGGAAGTCCTGTGACGTCAGATGCTGTTTGGATGCGGAGGAGACTGTCCCTATCCAGAGGATTCGTGTGAGCTGTGTTTGCTGCTTTGCGGGCGTCGCTCCTAACACTGAATTGGTTAAACTGCTTTTAATGATCGTGGAGCATGTGAGTGTACTGGAGCTCACTGCTCAAAGGATTTTTTGTTTTTTAAACTGTATTGTACCATGATCTTTTCTCTTTTCTTTTAATACATGTTGATCTGATTCCTGTGAACTTCCATTTACCCACGAGAGGAGTTCTTGCGCTCTGTGTACTCCTCCTGTTGTCTATTGAGGGATTGTGAAATTCCTCACACCAGCAGCATCTCCTCTTGGTGATATCATTTTTTTGTGATTTATTTGTTGATATATTATAGGGTTTGCGCTTACCTTTTCTTGCACTATCTCTCACTGCACGTCTGTTACAGACAGGTGAAGCCCGGTAGGACTCCCACAGCAGGGACCTCCGCTATGATAACCCGATGGGCCATTAGTCTGGCCACTGGAACCTCGCGACATGCTAGAGGTTACCGTGCAGAACTTGCAAGGCAAATGGTTGACAACAGGCAGCTGCAGCTGTAGATCGCAGCTTTATATGCAGTGACTGACCCTCATCACAATGAGAATAAAACAGAATGGTAAAAAAACTCTCTGTATGAAAGCCACTTGAATGTAGAGTTAATGGTTTACAGAGAGGGGTATCAATGGTTATAAATGTAATGACAATGGCAAACTAGATGGGGAATATATGCAAAAATGCCTATCAATAAGTATTGATCTGACCCTAAACCAGAAAACTGTATACATACACAAAGTGAATAGGATAATCCATGTGAACCAATAGCAACCATGCGGTCATGCGTAAGGACTAAATGAAAAACAGAAGCATAAATGATAATGTGTGTTCTCCCAAGATACCAGCTAGGGGAAAAGTTTGTATTAGACATAATGTGTCGAGTAGAGGTGGGTGATGCCCACGGCAGTCAAGGAAGGATCAATAGCACAAAAAGATAAAAAAAAGATCAAATGACCGGAGTAGACCACGGGCACATCCGTCAAGAACAGGGAACAGCAGCACAACATATGGACTCGAAGATCTGAGGAAACAAGTAAAAAGACTATAACAAAAGTGGAATGATCCATGGAACCAGGCTACCGGTCATAGAGGATGGCACCAGGATAAGATATAGCCACTGGGGGAAAGGAGGAGTGGGTTCCACCAGGTAGGGTTCCCACCTAACCTTTAAAAGCAACAACTTAGATCCAACTCTTTATTTATTCCCTCTGATGTTAAAGAGAGTAGTAGCCTGATCCATTTGGACTATTTCTGTAGCAACCATCTGACAAAGTTGCCAACCCAACGACTCTTCTCAACACCATCAATAACTTGGTACCAAAGTTGGCTCGCATTGTGTCCAGCTTGTGTGAAATGGTGTGCCACTGGGGCCTCACCCACACATCCCAGCCCACACAGATGTTTTATCATATAAGTGACATTACAGGAAAGACAAATGTAGACTTTATAAATAAAAAATCTTTTGCCAGATAGTGAGTGAAAAAATTGATTACCCTCCTGCATATTGCCACATTGGCTGCAACTGCAAAACTAGGTACCAACTTTCAGGGTCTTTTCTGGACCCAGGGTCATGTCTAGGGTATGAATGGACCCAGATAGCTTCAACTCAGCCCCCTTTCCAAAGCACACCAAGTCCTGTTATATTTTTTTCACTATATTAGGAAAGGAACAGTATATACAGGCACTTGTGGATGTAATGGTGTTGTGAGAGTGCTTATCTATAGGTGCTATGTAATTAAGGGCAGGTGAAAAAGATAGGGCTTTGCCAGTGGAGGGTAACATGAAACATACTCACTCAGCCAAAGTCAGGAAGTAAAAGAAAGTGTGTACTGCTTGTGACACAGGGATAGGGGTAAGGCTAAACCACCTATGAAAACAGACAGGGGAGAATGGGACAGTCCATGAGCTTGGAGGACTGGAGATGTTGCCAGGGCAACCAGAGTACTGGCAGACTGGAGAGAGAAAGGCAACACAATGTATTCTTTCCATCTGCACTAGGAGTAATAATTGCAGGGAAAATACTACAACATAAAGTCCAGCAGGCAGAGGTGCAAAGGGGGAGAAAAGAAACAGAACTATGATTCTAGTTCCCGGACAGTGTCCCTAAAAATGTCTGGGTTCTACCACCCACAAACTTTTACTTCTTTTGTAAGAGTTGAGAGGATTGGAAGTCAGATATGGAGCTAGGGAAACATCAGTCCCAAGGAGATGCAAGTGAAGAAGAATGATGTTTTAAATATGGCCACTCCACATTCCATTTGTTGAAATGAATGGGATCGAAAAGTCCCTCATGGAATCCTGTTCCTGAGCCCCCTTATCTAACAAACAAGCCCTAAATGGGATCTCAACCTTACTGTGCTATGTCTGAAGGAGTGGGATGGGATAGCCCTATCTGAGAACTTCTTCTGCATATTGGTAAGCCTCTGTGGGACTACTTCAGATGTACTGATGATTTGCCTAGCTCTGAGAAATTAACTGTATGGGACATCTTTAAGAAAGCGACCATATAAATAAACAGGGTTAACTCACTTTTACATTCCCTCTCTGCAGGGCTGGGAAGATAGGCCTCTTGCCAACCTCTGAAACCAAAATACAAAGAGGTACCTATAAGCATGGGGCACTTTATGTCAGTCTCTGTGTCTTTGTTTATGTCAATTGGGAGGACCACCCCATGGCAGGTTCCAGGCTCCCTGGAATAGAGGTCTAGTTTCTGGGGATCTTCCTGGGACCACAATCCTGTGCTCAAGGCCACTTGTTCATGAGAATCTCTTCTAGCAACACAGTCCCTCTGTGCTCAAGAGATCTCCCATGCAATTCAAGCAGGAGGTTTTTCTACCTGTCTGATGAGCCATGTGGAGATTGGTTAATTGTCTGTACCTACAATTAACCAGCTCCTTGCTGGATTACTAATACCAATACAGGCTTTCTATTGAAGCACTTTAGACAGGGCTTCTGCCCTGTCACAAAGAAAATTAATGGTACCCAGGGGATGGAAACTCTTGCAGTTGAATAAATTATTCCTATGCATGGATTTGCTGTAAGTGTCAGACTACAGCCTACAATTATAGACATAATTCAGCTGTATATATAAATATGCGATACCGTTCAAAACTAAATCAAATGGCAGCACTCAGGTAAGTCAAGTAGATAAGTATATATTTGTTAACAGCAGGGCACAAAAAACAGACGTTTCGGTCCTCAAACGGGACCTTTCTCAAGGTAGTGCCTACCTTGAGAAAGGTCCTGTTTTTAGACCAAAACCTCGTTTTTTTGTGCCCTTCTGTTTACAAATATATACTTATCTCATAGACTTACCTGAGTGCTGCCATTTGATTTAGTTTTGAACAGTATCGTATTTTCATCTATTGTTTATGGGATGTGAACCTACTTACATGACTTACCATTGGAGTGCCAGCTGTCACACACACACACAGACACAGACACACACACACACACACATATATATAGCAACTGTAAATATTACTGTATGTTCCTTTGCACTCTATGTTCCTTGTCTTTCCCCATTATCGCCCAGCACACAGCGTTTCCACTGCAGCAAGGGATTCTGGAAATGACATGCAAATGAGCACACATTGCCACCTTTTGTCCCAAGCTTGTATTACACAAGCAAATCCTCAAGCCAATGCATATTGCTTTAAACACAGCTTTTAGACAGAGGCTGGGATGAGATGCAAAGCCAGTAAACCCACTCACAGACATTTTTTTTTTTTTTTTGTAGCCCGGGTGGTGAAAAAAGTGATTCCACCTCAAAAACCGTGCTCGTGGTCAAGTGAGACCAGGTGCGCTCCACGTGTGACAAAGTCTTCTCCAGAGAGTAGGCCAGTCCGTACCAAGAAACAGTCCTCTCCAGCCGAAGCCTTGGATTCCTGTTGTTACATTGACGTCGTCATCCGAGGAATTCGACGTCCATCCTGTTCCCTCCTAGTGCAGCAGACGCCGCAGGAGGGTCCAAGTCTTTAGGGTGTTCGGCTGACGCCTACTAACCCACCGTGATCTTCTCCCGAGGGATTGGCGGTCACTAGCCAGCACTACAGTCTTTACTCTCCGAAGAAAGGGGTGACGTTAACCCAAAACCAAACAAAACAAATTCATGGTGCGAGTGCTCCGGTGCTCTGTGCAATGCAGTGCAGGAGGTGCTCAAACGTACAACACAAAAAGGGTGTGCACGAGAGCACGCCCGGCCCTTTGCAAGGCCAGGCGGTGACAAAAATAATTTGGCTTGTCCCCTCAGCGGAAGGCAATGAGGGGGGCCAAAGTGCGGGAAAAATAGGGGACGGTGCAAAAAAATCTGTGCAGATCAAGTGCTCGTAAGTGGAGGCCGCCGCCCAAACAGCCATCCACAGTGCAGCAAGTGATGCTCCCCAGGTGTTCCAAGCCTGGGGTGCAAGATTAAAAAGCCCGGGCTACTTTGCATCCACCTCCTCAGCCCATGACCAGAGGACCAAGTGATGCAAATAGGGCCATCCTTCACAGGACAGACCCTACACTTGATCTTAGCCAAAAGGCCGAGAAGCGATAACCCACTCACAGACATGTTTCAACCTTGATGGGTATCATCAGTGTGATGTTGGTTGCTGGCTATGCTGGTATGAGACTAGACTAAGTATTCACCACAATCATTAAGGTTATGGTGGGTAAACAAAGTGACAAAAACCCTCCACCGTAAAGCATATAGCAACTGTAAATATTACTGTATGTTCATTTGCATGTCTTAGACAGGTCTGCAACCCTGTCTTTCCCCATTATCGCCCAGCACACAGCGTTTCCACTGCAGCAAGGGATTCTGGGAAATGACATGCAAATCAGCACACAGTGCCACCTTTTGTCTCAAGCTTGTATTACACAAGCAAATCCTCAAGCCAATGCATGCTGTTTTTAACGCAGCTTTCAGACAGAGGCTGAGATGAGATGCAAAGCCAGTAAACCCACTCACAGACATGTTTAAACCTTGATGGGTATCATCAGTGTGATATATATATATAATGTAGCAGGGTACCCCCTGGCTACTATTCTACCCTATGGGCTGGCAGTAAAACCAGTAGCTGCCCACAGGAGGAGAGAAGCAGGGACAGAGATTGCAGACCCACAACCGGAAGTGACATATCGGAGTCAACCGGAGGGGACAGGACGGCGCGCCTCATAGGGAGCTCCAGAGATACAACAGAGCAGCGTTTAACGCAAGGATCAGAGCTGACGGGACCAGAACAACCTGGAGGGATCACAGGAGGTGGAGAGTCCAGCGTAGCAGTGTCCCACGCAGTGTTCACAGACCGGAAGTGGTGGGTGAGCCAGAAGTCATCAGCAAACTCTCTTCTATCACAGCATTGTGATATATGCATTATTTGAATGTTTTTATTGTAAGTGTCCATTTTTAAAACCCCATAAAAGTTACGTTTTTTATGATTGGTCTGCACTATGGATATCTTTTCTCCCTCATATACACCGCTGTCTTGCTGAGATTGGAGGTCTTCACCACAGATTGGAATAGAGGTCCTTCCTGCAAAGACCACTGTGTTTTATTGCCCGTATTTGATCTACATCTTGTGAGTAGGCTACACATACGAGCCAAGACACATCACTGAATTGACCCAAAGATTATTTTATTGTCTACACTTAGATTGTATTTTGTTTTATCTCCCTTATATGCTCCCCCTGGATTTCAAACGGAGTAAAACCTGGTATTACAGGATTGCCAGTAGTTTATCATGAGGTTTTCACCTTCACCATTGCTACTGCACTTGAGTGACAGCAGGGCGTGGCACATCCTGTTGTAGCTGGGACAACAGGGTGCCCGCCGTCTGGCTATACTTAAGGGCAGGACCGCCCAAAAGTTAGGAGGGGTGTTCCTTCCCCCTGAGGAAGGCAGGTCCCACGACTGGGAGCCTGAGATTGGGGCCTACCCATGTGCTCTTCCCTCCGGGGAGAGTGAGTGTGGACCAATACCTCTGCCTCCGTTAGGGAGGTGGGAAGAGCTAGGATGGCCGCGGGTGCCCTTGGCTTTTAGTGACGGTTCAGGGACCATCTTCAGTGATAGCTGATCTGAGAGACTGTATCCGGCAGAAGACTGCTGAGTAGCTGTTGTGTTACTGCAGACTGTAGTAATAAAGCATTCCTGGTTTGCAATATACCTCTGGCCTGGTGTGTGATCTAACTGGGGGGAGAGGTAATCAGTTCTACCGTAGGAGATCATCTCCATTTCCCTGGAGCCTACGGCAGATGGAGGCACTGCACTGCTAGGTATTATGTGGGGTATTGACCCCAGAAGCCTGTTCCTGTGTCCCCAAGTCATCGCGGACGACTCGGCCCTCCTTTTCCCAGCATGTATATGCACCACACACCATGTAATGGCCCCTATCTGCGATTGGGTGGGGGAAATACTGTTACAAATATATATATATTCAAAATGAATATAAGCTGTAGCAAGGGAGTGCTACTATTTATCACTTTAATATATTTGCACACAGTACTGATCTCATGCTTCTGCTTTTCCCCCTTTGGAACGGTACTTTATAAGGCAACACTGCCACCATCTCATCAGTTGTAACACTCATTAAATCATTCAAAATAAACATTGTTCATTTTGTTGAATATTTCTAACATTTGGAAACCATATTTTTTTCCACAGGCAGCAGAATTGTCTAATTTGAAAAAAATAGTAACATTAAAATATATTTTGTATTTAAATAAAATTAGGTAATTTTTCCTTATCTTACTTCTTGGTTACTATCTCCAGTCTTTTCTCATTTTGAGTTTGTAATGTTTTATTGAAGACTCTTGGTACCAGTCATAATTCCTTTTTTCATTCAAACAAAAAGCAAACAGTTTATTATTAGAAGTGGTCTTTGGGACAAATTAAAGGCAGGCAATTAATAGGAAACATCAGGTGGCATCATTATACCTGCTGGCTACAGATGTTCAAAGCATAAAAAACAGATAGTTACAATTATACCTCTTGATATTTGTACAGTATCAATTATCACCTTAGCATAGCACCCCATTCACATTGTACTGGTGTGTTCACAATGTTTTGCATTATGTCATTTTCGTAGGAGCTCAATAGTGTCATGAAATCGAGTCTACTGATGCAGCGGCCGGTATTCGAACACTTCACGCGTCATGTACATCGGAATCCCGACTTGAATCCGCGGGATGAATTCCAGCCTTCCCGCACTAAGATGCGAGAGCGGCGAGTGCAGAAAAACGAATTTTAGTGTTCTGGCTATTAAAAACATGAAATTGACACAGTAGCACAGTAGCACAGGAGCACAGTAGCACAGTGACACAGTGACACAGTGACACAGTAGCACAGTGACACAGTAGCACAGTGACACAGTAACACAGTAGCACAGTAGCACAGTGACACAGTAGCACAGTAGCACAGTGGCACAGTAGCACAGTAGCACAGTGACACAGTGACACAGTAGCACAGTGACACAGTAGCACAGTAGCACAGTGACACAGTAGCACAGTGACACAGTGACACAGTGACACAGTAGCACAGTGACACAGTGACACAGTATCACAGTAGCACAGCACTGTACACATTACAATTCATCCATTTTATTGCAAACGAAGAAACAGAATCCATGAAATTCAAACAAAACCATCCGCGATAAGCGCGGGTGCCCGGGATAAGCGCGGGTGTCTGGGATAAGCGCGGGTGCCTGGGATAAGCGCAGGTGCCCGGGATAAGCGCGGGTGTCTGGGATAAGCGCGGTGCCTGGGATAAGCGCGGGTGCCTGGGATAAGCGCGGGTGCCTGGGATAAGCGCGGGTGCCCGGGATAAGCGCGGGTGCCCGGGATAAGCGCGGGTGTCTGGGATAAGCGCGGGTGCCTGGGATAAGCGCGGTGCCTGGGATAAGCGCGGGTGCCTGGGATAAGCGCGGGTGCCCGGGATAAGCGCGGGTGCCTGGGATAAGCGCGGGTGCCTGGGATAAGCGCGGGTGCCTGGGATAAGCGCGGGTGCCTGGGATAAGCGCGGGTGCCTGGGATAAGCGCGGGTGCCTGGGATAAGCGCGGGTGCCTGGGATAAGCGCGGGTGCCTGGGATAAGCGCGGGTGCCTGGGATAAGCGCGGGTGCCTGGGATAAGCGCGGGTGCCTGGGATAAGCGCGGGTGCCTGGGATAAGCGCGGGTCCCTGGGATAAGCGCGGGTGCCTGGGATAAGCGCGGGTCCCTGGGATAAGCGCGGGTGCCTGGGATAAGCGCGGGTGCCTGGGATAAGCGCGGGTGCCTGGGATAAGCGCGGGTGCCTGGGATAAGCGCGGGTGCCTGGGATAAGCGCGGGTGCCTGGGATAAGCGCGGGTGCCTGGGATAAGCGCGGGTGCCTGGGATAAGCGCGGGTGCCCGGGATAAGCGCGGGTGCCCGGGATAAGCGCGGGTGTCTGGGATAAGCGCGGGTGCCTGGGATAAGCGCGGGTGCCTGGGATAAGCGCGGGTGCCCGGGATAAGCGCGGGTGTCCGGGATAAGCGCGGGTGCCTGGGATAAGCGCAGGTGCCCGGGATAAGCGCGGTGCCTGGGATAAGCGCGGGTGCCTGGGATAAACGCGGGTGCCTGGGATAAGCGCGGGTGTCTGGGATAAGCACGGGTGCCTGGGATAAGCGCGGGTGCCTGGGATAAGCGCGGGGCCTGGGATAAGCGCGGGTGCTTGGGATAAGCGCGGGTGCCTGGGATAAGCGCGGGTGCCTGGGATAAGCGCGGTTGCCTGGGATTAGCGCGGATGCCTGGGATAAGCGCGGTGACTGGGATAAGCGCGGGTGCCTGGGATAAGCGCGGGTCCCTGGGATAAGCGCGGGTGCCTGGGATAAGCGCGGGGCCTGGGATAAGCGCGGGTGCTTGGGTTAAGCGCGGTGCCTGGGATAAGCGCGGGTGCCTGGGATAAGCACGGGTGCCTGGGATAAGCGCGGGTGCCTGGGATAAGCGCGGGTGCCTGGGATAAGCGCGGGTGCCTGGGATAAGCGCGGGTGCCTGGGATAAGCGCGGGTGCCTGGGATAAGCGCGGGTGCCTGGGTTAAGCGCGGGTGCCTGGGATAAGCGCGGGTGCCTGGGATAAGCGCGAGTGCCTGGGATAAGCGCGGGTGCCTGGGATAAGCGCGGGTGCCTGGGATAAGCGCGGGTGCCTGGGTTAAGCGCGGGTGCCTGGGATAAGCGCGGGGCCTGGGATAAGCGCGAGTGCCTGGGATAAGCGCGGGTGCCTGGGATAAGCACGGGTGCCTGGGATAAGCGCGGGTGCCTGGGATAAGCGCGGGTGCCTGGGATAAGCGCGGGTGCCTGGGATAAGCGCGGGTGCCTGGGTTAAGCGCGGGTGCCTGGGATAAGCGCGGGTGCCTGGGATAAGCGCGAGTGCCTGGGATAAGCGCGGGTGCATGGGATAAGCGCGGGTGCCTGGGATAAGCGCGGGTCCCTGGGATAAGCGCGGGTCCCTGGGATAAGCGCGGGTGCCTGGGATAAGCGCGGGTGCCTGGGATAAGCGCGGTGCCTGGGATAAGCGCGGGTGCCTGGGATAAGCGCGGGTGCCTGGGATAAGCGCGGGTGCCTGGGATAAGCGCGGGTGCCTGGGATAAGCGCGGGTGCCTGGGATAAGCGCGGGTGCCTGGGATAAGCGCGGTGCCTGGGATAAGCGCGGGTGCCTGGGATAAGCGCGGTGCCTGGGATAAGCGCGGGTGCCTGGGATAAGCGCGGGTGCCTGGGATAAGCGCGGGTGCCTGGGATAAGCGCGGGTGCCTGGGATAAGCGAGGGTGCCTGGGATAAGCGCGGGTGCCTGTGATAAGCGCGGGTGCCTGGGATAAGCGCGGGTTCCTGGGATAAGCGAGGGTGCCTGGGATAAGCGCGGGTGCCTGGGATAAGCGCGGGTGCCTGGGATAAGCGCGGGTGCCTGGGATAAGCGCGGGTGCCTGGGATAAGCGCGGGTGCCTGGGATAAGCGCGGGTGCCTGGGATAAGCGCGGGTGCCTGGGATAAGCGCGGGTGCCTGGGATAAGCGCGGGTGCCTGGGATAAGCGCGGGTACCCGGGATAAGCGCGGGTGTCTGGGGCGATTGGCCGCGTTCATGCTTTGTGGGGAACAGCAGGGAACTCAAAATCGGCGCCGAGATGTGTTCGAATAACGGCTGCTTCATCAGTAAATGAATTTTCCATTGCATTACAATGTTTGACGTAATAAACTTTAAGCATTACTCCCCAGTCACTATTCAGCATGTGTCAGGGAGTCACAGATATTACACTACCGACACACTTTATTAAAGTGTGGCCGGTACCGCAAGCCGGGATATTTCCCGGCTTGCTTGTGGCTGCCCCTCGGCGTGCCGCGCGTCATAGACGCGCGGTCACGCGTCTTCGGGAGCCTGCGCCCCCTGCACGCGCGTCCAGGGCTCCCCGAGGGAGCCCTGGTGTCCCGCGATCTGCGGGACGGCGGCAGGGGGTTCCGGGGGACCCGGCGGACCCGGTAGCGGTAGGGAGAGCGCCCCGATCGGAGGGCGCTCTTCCGCTGCTTCGGCGCGCGCCCGTCACACTCGGGCGCACGCCAGGCTACTGCTGCGGCCAAGAACGGGCAAATGCTCGAATAAACTTGGCCGCAGCAGTATGCTCACTCAATTGGTTCACTTTCTTGTTCTTGTCATTTGTCATTAGCAGGGGGTTGACGGAGGAGGTTATATAACAAAGTGTATTCGTAATGCAACCAAACCCCACAGAGAGAACAGACAGGTACAAATGTGGCAATAACACTGCTAGAGCTGCTGGCTAGAAAAGCAGTGGTTACGGGTTCTAGTCCTGTTGTGTCTGACACAATTCCAGTCATTAGGTTGGTTCCTTAGGCTTATCAACTTTATATCATTGTTATGGAAATCCTTTTAGGAAGTGTGAGATAGTACTCATTTAAATATGCTTTACATAGCCATTTGCACATCTCCCAGCCAGGTACAGTACTTCAGGTGTGCTCCTATCAGCACAAGAATGTCTCCCTAATTTTTGGAGAGAGGTTTGAGTGTAAATACAGTGGCAATAAAAAGTTTTTGAACCACTTAGGATTTTCACATATTTCACACCTAAAAAGTTTTTAGAGCTAAATCTAAGTCCTACTAATAGATGAAGATAACCTGATCAAATACACGATACAAAAACATGATACTTTTTCAACATTCAATATTCATGTGTGGAAGGCTACTTATCCCTGAAGAAGCTAATTCTGTTAGCGAAGCTAGGAGGATTATGGATCTGAGACTGAGAAGGCGCACTGTGAGATTCTATCACTGCCACGTAGGCGCAGACTGCACGACGAGACACTGTGAGATGGCAAGGACGTCACATTATTTGGGGGAAAATCCAGACCAGGACTGAGACCGTGAGGGGGTCGTGTCTGCAGTTTGACCAAGAACCCGGTCCCGTTACCAGCTCGTCACTACACCGGATATCTTATACACTTGCCTAAAAGAACTGGAAGAGTGAGTGAGACCATTATATACTTTGCAATATAATGTATTTGAAGCTTAATGGACTATTGGTCCTCCACTATTTCTTCTCGTCCCTTTTATTATTTTTTGTCTCTGTTTGTTATATCTTTGTTTGTCCTGTCTGTCCTTCCTTTTTAGCCATTTAAGTAGTGCACTGTATTCTAATTTTTTGGACTTTCCTGTAGCGTTTCCTGTAATTGCTGGTCAGTATCTCACATCGGGTTTGAGGAATTTTGGCCCATTTCCCCTTACAGAACTGCTTCAACTCAGTGATATTTGATGTTTTCCTTGCATGGACAGCTCACGTCAGGTCCTACCACAACTTTTGATGGGTATTAGGTCCGGGCCTTGACTAGGCTATTATAAAACTTGGAAATTATTCATCTGCAGCCATTCTTTTGTAGATATGCTTGTATGTTTAGGATCATTGTCTTGCTGCATGACCCACCTTTTGGTTCAGTTTCAGCTCTTGGAAGCATCCGCTGATGTGAAATGCGTAGTTCCAGCGTATTCGTGTTCCTTTTTTACTCCCGACGACCGCCGTAGTTGTCTTGATCAGCTGGGACCCAGCCTTGCCAGCCGGGTGCAGAAGCGGGGATCCAACTGTGGCCCAATGGAAAGAGCTGCTACTGACACCGTCAGAGCCCAACTGTTACGCTGTGCTCAACACGGACAAGGAGGGACCCCGAAACTGAGGTGAGATGGATAACAACTGCACCCACAGCTACGGAGACACGCCTGGAAAGTGGAAAATAAAGGCTGGTTGGAGTGGACGCCCGTCTATGGCCTCCAGACCAACTGGAACAACCTTAGATCGGAAGGGAATCCCATTCCTATAGGCAAAACTTTGATCAATCAAGTTTCCCTGAGACCCAGAATCTATAAATGCAGAGGCGGGGATCAGGGAGTTATTCCAGGCCAGAGAGATAGGCAGCATTATTCGAGTGGGAAGTACTTTAGAAGAAGAAAGAGGAGAAGAGATTACACCCAACGAGACCCTCTCATACCTCATTGGATCCTGGCGTTTCCCGGTCGCAGAGGACAGCTTACCAGCAGATGACCAGGATGACCGCAGTAATGGCACAGTCCACCTTCTCGTCGGCGCTGTATCTCAGACGCGGATAGCCGATGACTTCCGAGCTGCATAGGTTCAGACTCATCCATGGGTTGGGGAACGAAATGGACGAGATTGCGGCTGGAAGACCGGGAGGAGGTGGTAAGAGGAAGAGCGCGTTCAAGTCTTCTCTCTCGTAGCCGCTGGTCCACGCGGATGCTGACCGCAATGAGATCCTCCAATCTGGTGGGTCTCTCCATAGTGGCCAGCTGGCCCTTGATGGCGTCCGACAGACCCTGCCAAAAAGCTGCTGAGAGTTAGCCATCGTTCCAGGAGGTCTCCGCCGCGATGGTCCGGAAGTCCAAAGCATACTCGGCGACAGGACGAGTACCCTGGGAAATATGGAAGAGAGAAGAATCTGCCGTAATTTGGCGACCAGGCGTATCAAATACTTGCCTGAATTCTCGAAGAAAGCGAGAATAGTCAGGCGTCATGGCTCCCGCTCCCAGATGGGGGATGCCCAGGCTAGGGCCTTTCCATTCAAGAGAGACATAATATAGGCCACCCTTGAACGTGCAGTGGGAAAGCGAAGGAGATAATTCAAATTGCATCTCGCACTGATTAAGAAACACTCTGCACTCGTGGGGATCCCCTGCATAGCGGTTGGGAGCCGGAAGACGAGGATCCACAGCCACGGGAAGACCCGGGGAGGGAAACGCTGCAGCTGCCATGGCAGAGGAGCCTGGGGAATGCTGCAATGAGGAGAGTCTAGAGAGCTCCTGCGTCATGGAGGCAAGCTGCGCCTCTAGCTGGAGAAGTCGCTGCATGGGGCTTGGTTGATCAACCTCTTCGGGGTCCATGTCCGTTGGGCTGAGCATAATGTTACGCTGTGCTCACCACGGACAAGGAGGGACCCCGAAACTGAGGTGAGATGGATAACAACTGCACCCACAGATATGGAGACACGCCTGGAAAGTGGAAAATAGGTGTCTGGAACCGTCTGGGAGTATAAGATAAAGTAAGATACTCGCCAGACGAGAAGGGAGGTTCCAGAAGATAGTTGGTACCGAGAGCCTGGGGTTCAGAGCCGGGAGGTAGGTCGAAATCCGCAAGCCGGGGTAAAGGGGTTTGGGGAGTTCAGGAGGTCAGGATACAAGCCAAGGGTCGAAGTCCAGAGCGGGTCCACTGCCAAGCCGGTTCGGTACACAAAGGATCACTAGGGAGACAAAGAGACAGGAACTGAGGCAGGCACGACTGTGGGCAACACAGGTCACACAAAGCTATGCTCAGCCAAAGAATGAATGGCTGAGCAAGGTATAAGTAGGAGGAAGGACCAATAGGGAGAGGGGGAGTAACGAGTGAGCGGCCCCAGGGAAGATAGGGATTGGTAGGGAGAAAATTGCCACAGCTGCACTAGATGTGGAGCTTGTGAGAGGTGCACGCGCATCAGGCGTGTGCGCCGCGCGGGAGAGACGCGCGCAGCCTCAGCTGGGGGTGGGAACTCCTCCTGAGGGAGGACGTAAAGGTCCTCGGCCGTGCGCGCGCACGCGCGCATTCAGTAGCTGCCGCGGGAAGCGGAGGAGAAGGAAGATCCCGCCCGCGGCGGCAAGGAGGCAGAGCTGGAGCGGAGGCAGGTAAAGTCGCGGGAGGAACCCCCTTAGAGAGAGGTGTTCCCCCAGACCTTACACCAACACCATATGTGAGTGCTTTGTTGCTCTTTGTTTTATTTATATTAAACACTTTTTATACCACCCTCTCCATGTATGTCAACCTATATTGTCAGGTAATTACCTGGTTCCAGCACGGGGACAACCAACACTCATCATCCACCACACTACAGGGCTGCCAGACCAAGTGAAGAGAGAGAGAGGGACAACCTCTTAAGATACCATCCAGGGCACCCTCCTCCCACATGGCCGTGTGAGTAGCAAATACATTATATTATTACTTTCCCTGCCCCATATCACTCTCATGAAACCTACACATTTTTGCACTTGTGAGCACATTTGCACACCATTGCATTTTTATTCTCCTGTTTTATTCTATTTATTGTGTTTCATCTTTCATTTATCTTATATGCACTGTATCTGCGCTCACCCCATTCTATCCTATTTAAAGCCTGATGCACAGGCTGCCTGAGATCTCTAGCACAGAGAAAGAGTCTGTGTTACCAGAGAGATCCAAGGGGAAGGGAGACTCTGCTTCGGTCAACATTGGTCCCTGGAACCTGCCAGATGGAACACCTCCAGAAATACCACCACCAGGGCCATTTTGAGACCTTCGTAGGCCCTAGGCACTTTTATTTCTAGAGGCCTGTGTGTCCGATATTTTTACTAATTTTATGCTAATTTAATAATTTGCTTGTTTCTTTCGATACTAGCGATATTTGGCATCGATACTTTTGTTTCGATATGTAAAGGTATCGATACTTCGAAGGCATTATTAATAAAAATTGGCTGTTTTCTCTTATTTTGTGATTTTTTTTGTTTAGGTATTTTTTCAAGTGAAATATTGTAGGCCCTAAAAGGTTTGTAGGCCTTAGGCACTGTGCCAATATGGCCTAATGTAAAAAGCGGCCCTGAACACCACAGACCCTCAACTGACGTGGAGAGCACCCTGCCCACAGGTACCTCTCTTTGGGACCTGTGTCAAAAGATTGGTAATAAGACCGAGCCTTGCAGTCCTCATTTATGCTAGTCAGTCCCCTACATGAGGTTAGGCCTGCATGCTGTTTTCTGCTCTAATTTTGTTTGGTAATGTGAAGCTGTTTTTCTATTTAAAGCTGATGGCTAATGAAGTTGATTTTCTCCTAAAAACATCTCTGGTGTTCTATCCTCTGTACACATTTCCTACAGTAACCCTTTCTAGACTGAATAGCATCAATAACGGCTTTTCTGATTTCCTCTGGGATTTCTTTTGATTGTGGCATGCCGTGTTTCCACACATCTATGGTGAAGACCAAACTCTCAACGTTTCTGATTGTGATATAGGGTGTGGTAACCCAAACAAACCCCCGAAGATCTACCTAATTATTTAAACACCTGATTAATTACCCCTGTTAATTCAGCCGATAGAACGAGGGTTACCTTTGCACATACCCTGATTCTTAATTACTCATTGTTTGTCTAATTCATACATCATTTTGTTTCCAAAAACATGGAATTGGTTAATATAAACCCTATTGGATATTTAAGAAAAGACTGGTTGTGATTCAAGAAGGTTATCATGGAAAAGCTATGATATTTCCGTAATTATCATTGGGGTTCACAAACGTTTTCTCACAACTGTACTGTACATACTGCTAAATTGAAAGTCTCTGCCCCACTGCCCCATACCCAATCCGCAGATGGATTTAGTAAAAAAAATGTAGGGAATGTATTTGGATTGGTTTGCCCATCTCTAGTGGCAACATGCACAAACCTTGTTTCACACACACCATCAACCTGATTGTACAGACTTTTCTATAATATGACAGAAGTGTATAGGAGGAGTGCCCACTTTCATCATTCAGCAGCCCACTTCTGTCATTCAGCCACTGCTTGGAAAAAGTCATCAGCTCAAGCAAAGATTTGTAACCGTTTGGAATGTAACTTGCTTCCTGTGGCTTCTACAGCAGAAGCAAGCAATGTTCTCCTACACAGTATCCCATGATGTAGGGAAAGGGTGAATGGCTTTCCTCCATCCATTACAGTTGAAACTCATAAGCCAAGTGTATGAAAAACAGTATTACAACCTTTTGATGAAGTCACATGGGAAGTCAGTTGCGAAAATGATAAACTGAGTCAATTCATATCCCTCATCAATCTACTGAAAGACATCTAGAGAATCAGATGTAGCTTTCACCACAGACAAAAAATGTGTCAGCCTCATCAGCAACCTTTCTGCTGCGCTTCATGAACACTGAAGGGTTAAATGCATTTTAAAATCTGAACACTGTACTTTAGCTACATGGTTAGCTCCACAATTTAATAACAAACTAATCACATCTCTCCAAGAATGCATATAAATGAATGCCTATAAAGAACCACGTATCTGCCTAGCCTCTGGAGAAATGCAATGTGTGTGGAAACCTGCTGAGGCTGTACCAGCCAGCCCCTCATCTCGACTAGCGCCTTCTACTCCGTCTTCTTGTACCATTCAGCAAAAAGCTAAAAATACTGCTGAGACTTTAAGTAGGGGTCACACACCAAGAGCTTGTGCATTTGGCCTGTAGAGACAATGACCCCCATCACCATGTCTATTAGCACCAGTGCGCCTCTTAATACATTGAAAAGCAAATGTGACTCTGAATCGCCTATATATTCTGTATTTGAATATTCAGTTTCCATGGTGTCTCATTCTAATTTTATTACTCCTTTTAAATCTGTAGCTACATTAAGCTCCTCTTCCACATGTCATTAACAGTTCTTATTTACAGTATTGTGCACATTGACTTTACAGTAAGTGATTGGCAAGTATTTTTGAGATATTTGCCGATCTTGGCAAACATTTTGGATGAAAGAAGTGCCCGTTTTTGCCTGTTTCCCAAACTTCAGCAAAAGTGATGCACATCTCTTTTGTCAAATTGTTAAGCTCAGAGTTAGTACAGAGAGTTCCGGGCAGGTGCCGTCAGAACAGAATGATTTGCAGTTACCCTGTTCCTAGCTAACGGCAAAAGCACATTTCTGTCTTGACAAAATAATTACGCGTAGTCATTAAGCCCTCATTTGAAATTCTGTGCTGCATTAGGATGCACATCCTCCAGCAAATTACCCAATTCTTCTTCTGGTGCCAATTCTGTGAATTTATATACACAGTCTACATCTTGGGGGGGATTTGTTGTTCACCTTCAACTTATAGCATGACTATTAGTGTGTTGTCTTGCTGTGCTGTTTGTTTATCTTTATTTACTTTTCTCTACTTGTAAAGGCACAGGATAATCATCATTTGGGAATTTCGTTTTGTCGGCAGTGTCTGTTAAAAAGAGAGAAATACAAATATTGCAGATTTGCAGAAAAGTTGTGATTTTCTTGTAATTAACCAGCATGAGCAGTTTCCCTAGATATAATGTAGCTGCTTTTGAGACCTCAATAGGTTCTTCATATATGCTGTAATAGCAAAGTAAAATGCAGTAAGTATGTACTGTATACACCACTTAATATATAGGTTTAGACAATGGAGCTTATTTGGAGATAATATACTATAGATGGATACCAGTTCTATACAATCGCTTATATATTAGGCAAGGTTTTTAGACTTGGTTAAATAAGTTAATATATATGTATAATCAGAAATAGATTTCTTCTGCTGCTGCTGTTATTGTACAACAGAAACATTTTTTAATTGTTTTGCAGCAGATTATACTGTTTATTCGTTAAGAAATAATTAAAGAGCGACTGGTGGAATTTCGAATGCTCCTTATTTGCAATGACTCATTTTACAATTACAGTGCATGCGGGAGATATAGCTACGGTACTGCTATACCGAGGAGAAATAGCTTTAACGTCACTGCAAAATGGGTATTTCACTTCATGAAAACGAATTTAGAAATTCAATTAAAATAAAAGGAAAAACAAAGCTAATCAGTACAGAATATGAGGTAAATTACAGGTCTACAGTATATCATTTCCATCAAATTGTTTTTATTGCAGCACAAAAACTATTAACACGTCCCTTATAAATTAGTTATCAGGAGTTTTTGTTTTCCACATGAACTATCACTAAGCTCCTTGGTTTGTACAGGACTGAGGGGGTCATGCACTAAGCTCCGATAAGTCGTTTTTAGAACGCAAAGTGCTCTTAGAACGTGATGTTGCGCTGAACACGATTCACTAAGTCACGCAAACAGGCACTTTTCTGGAAATTTTTCTAAGACCAACTTTGCTCGTTCATTACTCTGTTTGCGTGAAATTCTGCCCTTAAGCGGGATGCACTAAGCTTCGCAATCTTAGCGTGCGCGAAAGTTGCGTTCAAGAAAACACGTCAACTCAAGGTAGCTGCAAAAAAAGCTGGACTTAGAAAAATTTCTTGCTTTACATTTTTGCATGCGCAAAACCCATGCAACAGGCCGGCGGGTGTCCCCGGCTGATCCCGCGGGGGTCCCTGAGGGAGGCCAGGGGTCTCGCAGGTGTCCCCGGCTGACCCTGCGGGGGTCCGGGGGATCCCGGCTCACCAAGCGGGCTGTCCCGGGGTCCCCTGCAGCAGTCCCGGGGTACCCGCGGACCCGCGGTTCCAATGTTGCGCCTCCAAAAATAATAAACAATATTTATAAATAAATACACCCCCCTAACACATACAATACAGTAATGGGCAAAATTACTATTATCCACATATGGATAATAATGCATTTGCCCATTTTAAATACATATAACTTTCAATAAATACAGTAAATACATATTACACTTACCTTTTACAGGCACCCACGATGAAGGCCGTCTTCATCCTCATCTTCATCCTGCCCATGTCCCTCCAGTGCTGCAAACCATACACAAGAATAAAAATAGCCCCTAACCCCTTAATCACCTTAGCGGTCATTAACCGGTACAGTCATTAAGGGGTTAACCCACCCTCACCCACTAACCCAGGTGGGAGGCCTACAGTAAATACCCTCCCCCACTACCCATCCCGTAAGGCCTTACCACCCTCACCCAATAACCCACTAACCCAGACGGGAAGTCTACCCACATACCCTTGGGGCCAATACCCCCTTCCCCCACCCCCAGTACCCACAAGAAAAACAATACACAGCCCCACAATAAACATCATTATATTTATTCTATACTGTACATAACCCACCCCCTGTGCCCCCCCATAAATACATGATTTATAATTTTACATACAGGGTTAATACCCCAGGCCCACGGGAGTCCCCGGTGGGCATGGGGTACGCGTTTCGTGACGTGGGGACGTCACTTTCTCAAAGTCCCCACGTCACGAAACGCGTTAGGGGGGAGGAGCTTTGAGGTGCCGTCAGTAGAGGAAGTTCCCAGTCACACAGAGGACGCGCGAGAGGTGTTGTCAGCGGAACCAGCGCCGAAGTTTACCACGAACAGTGGGGGGAGCTGAAAGCATTGAGACACTGCTGAGAGGAGTCTCCATTACCCTGTCTGAGTTGCAGCTGAAGGGACTTCTGAACAAAGTTGCGGACGGCATCCTAGTACTGAGTTTGTAGTACATCCACATGTGAGTGCACATTTGGCTGTTTTTTATGATTTTAATAAATTTGTTTTGTACCATCTACACTATCCTGCTGTATTCTCTCTCTCCCCCTCTATACCATCCACCATCTATTTTGGGAGAGATTAAAGATTAAGAAGATTGAGAAAATCCACGTGGGATTCGTGACTACAGCAGGGAAGAAGAGGTTAAAGCACAGATCCTCTCAATTGAAAGAAACAAGAGAAATTTTGCAAGTAGGTGCACTGTGTTCAGATTGTCTCTTTTGTACTCATCCAGACATACTGCGCAATTTGTGTGTTTTTTGTCCTTAACCCTTTATAGGGGGAACATTTGGAATTAACAGCAATCCAGTTCTTTGGTTGGGATTAATTGGACTTTTCAAGAACTGCACTTTATGTACACTTTTGTTTTTTAAGCGCCAGGTATCCTTTCTTTTTTTCACTGTGTTATATGTGCAGGTTGACGAGATAACCTGCATTGTGGGAAACCTTAGGCTGCTTTGTTGTGTTTCGGCACATTCACATTTGTATTATATTATTTAGGCATTGTGTTTTCACATTTGAGCACCAGTTAAGTTATAGGTCAAGCGCTGTGTATGGTGTTTTTTTGTTAATAACACTTAATAGGATGTTGCTTAATATGCAGTGTCAGTGTGATGGATTGAAACAAAGGGGCAGAGTATCTTTTTTGTATATGTTGTTTATAACACGATAACATGGACACATCTCGGGACAGAGAATGAGTAGTTTTTTTTATGCTCTCCTAAAAGCTTCCAATGGTTGCTACTTCTGGAGACAGGATACTGGTTTGATGAGCAATTTTGTCTGACACAGTATTGGCAGTTCATATACCATGTTCTTAATGAACCCCTATTTTTTTCTGGTTATTTTAGTTATAGAAGTCAATAAAAAATATATTTGTGTATTTTTGTCAACAAGGTGGCTCTGAATGCTCCAGTGCATGCGCCTCTCATGTTGGGTTTAACCAACACTGTTTAGTTGTGGGTACATGGGGAGACACTTCTACACTGGCGACACACTTTATTCGAGCTCGGCTAGTCCCACGAATTCGGGTATACCCGGGTGTATTGAGGTTTGTGACTGTTTTCTGCCCGAGTGCATTGAGGTATTTTCCAAGCAGGGATTGAAGCATTTTATTCCCGCTGGCTGCAATACTGCACAGTATATATATATATACTGCATTACAATGCATGAATTTATGCCATCTGGTAGACACGCGAAGCATTGCAGCCTATTAAATCCTAATCATTATCATTTAACAGATCAGCCGCCCGTCAGCCAGGCATGAACCCAGGCTGGGAAGGCAAACGCAACGGGGCTTGTCAGAGGTGAGGAGCGGCGCATTCCAGGTATCTGCCAGGTACATACCGGGTATTTGCTCGAATAAAGTGTGTCGGTGCAGTAGGTCTGGTCTTAGTCCTTCTTAGGCTACGCTTATAGAGCCGGCGACGCGACGGCGACATCAGGCTACGGTCGCTGGAAAAATCAAATAGAGATGACTTCCAGCGATCACGACCAAGCCGTCACGCCATCGCGTCGCGCTTACTATAAGCGCACGCAACTGCGGCAATGCATTTGTTTTGTTTTTTACATTTCTCGATGGACTTGATGATCACTAGAACTCATCAGGAAATATCAACATTGCTGTTTGAGAAGAATCTCCAAAATGTCTGAAATTGGGGATTTTAGAGGCGGTGGCATCTTCACCCAAGTTTGCAAATGTGGTGAATGTGGAACCTCAGGAAAATGTTGTAAATGTGACCAAGTTCACCAAAATCCCTCCGACGTTCATTTCTCTACAGAAACCCATATCGTTTGCCAAGCTGGCCTTCACCCTGGGGGGATTTTGCAACACTCTTCCTGTAACTCAACTTTTAAATGTGGAAAATATTTGTATAAACAAAAGTATAAAAACGATCTGAGTTCTGCAGTATTTTGCTTGGGGAACTTTACAGACGTTTGGCAAAACCTACAAGTTTGTCATAATCTACGGTATGACGTTCACAAGCACATTTATAGTGTGGTACATGCATTATGATTGCAATTAGTAGGCTATTTAATTCCTTTCTGAGGAAACGGCATTACCAGCTTAGAAATAACTTGATTACCTGTCATTATTTTTAAAAAAAAAACGGAAAGAGTAGACTGAGGTTGAAGAATAATATATTTTAAGACACCAGGTAAAAAAGTCCATATGGCAATAAAATATAGAGTAATGGGATAGCAACAAACCAACACGTGCTTCTTGGGGAAAAAAACATTGTTTCCTGCAGTATTCAAGAAATACGTGTATGAGTTCTGAATTCTAGATAATGGAGAAAAAATCAATGTAAAAAACATTGCATTAATCCATTATTTGTTTTGAAACACCTACTGTGTAATTAACTCTACTTTAGTTTGTTCACCAACAAATGTCATTATGTTGCAAAACAGAACTGCTCACTACTTTCTTGTAGTTATCAGAATATTCACAAAGAATTATATATTCACAAATATGAACCTACGAGACATTAGTAGCAAAGATTTATCCAGTGATTTCTGAATATGAATATTTTATTGTTTGACATTTGTGAAATATCACAGGATACAGGCAGGCCCCACTAATACGGCGGGTTCGGTTTCAGGACCCCGCTGAAAGGCAAAAATTGGCGAAAAGCGGAACGTAGCGTTTGTCCGCTCAGCACAAATAAAAAGGCTATATTCACCTGCGACCTCCTGTCCTCCTCCCTCCTACTCCGTCCCAGAATGCAGCATTCCAGAAGCAAATGGAGGCGAGCCGAGAAGGGATTGGGCGGGAACCGAGGAGGAAAGGGGAAGGGGGCGCGAGCATGAGCGTGCGCATTTGGAGAGCTTGGGTTGCATGACGCTACCCGGCACAGGGTGGGGGTTAACGGACGCTGGGTAGTGTGCACTAAGTACTGAGTCAGGAAACATTGATTTATAAAAATGCCGAATTTGTACAGTATGTCCTAGTCAACATCAGTAGATTACATCATTGAAACCCACTTAATATAATCTTGTCTATAGTATGCAGTATCAAACTATTGAATATGTATTACAATCTCCATCATTACACTATCCATAGTGTAATTACTATAAAACATTATGGGGGTTATTCATTATATTGCAATAGTGCTGATCGGGTCACTATCACACAGAAACATTGAATTACAATTTTCTTGCGATAGTGACCCAAAGGCCGTATTGCGGTTTAATGAATAGCCCTGTGGAACACTTACATGCAAATTTAAATTGTGTGTATGTGAAGGTAACAAATTGGTAACAATGGAAATTAATTGGTCAGATTGGTAACAATATCTTGAAATGAGAACTTTGGCTTTATGTATGTATGTATGTATGTATGTATGTATGTATGTATGTATGTATGTATGTATGTATGTCTTTATGTATATAGCGCCATTAATGTACATAGCGCTTCATATTAGCGCTTCATACTACCCTAATATACTGCAGAAGGTGCCAGGAATAGGGTGAGAGGGCCATCATAAGGGGAAGGGAGTATGAGGGGAGGGGTGGATCTAATTTTGCAGCTAGCAAAAAAAAGGGAAATGTCTGATGTTTAACATCAAAGCTCAGCAGAGATTAGATGAGAAGAGATTAGTTGAGAAGAGATGAGTTGAGCAGAGATTAGTTGAGCAGACTGTTGAAGCATATGTACAGTATTAACTTGTGCCCCTTTAGGGTACAGATAAATACAGTGGTAGGCAATGCGTTTTTTGGCAAATGCTTGTTTTCAATTGATTGTTATTTTTTCGATTTCTGTTGATTGTTTGGATTAAACTATTTTGCATTTGGATGGCTAGTTTTTAGTACATTTTAGGATTGGTTAGTGTTTTAAATTAATTATTTGTTTTGTTGGCAACTGGTTTAAATTAATTCATTGATTTGTTGGCTACTGGTTTTATTGCTTTAATTGATTGGTTGGATAGATGTTTATTTATTTGTATTCTTATGTTTTGGAATAACATCATTGTAATTCCTTTGCTGTTTTAGTGATAGATTAATGTAATTGATGTGTAGTTGAGGCTTTTTAGTTCTTTTATTGTTGGGGTGTGTAGGTCCTTGTGTATTTCTTTGATTATTGTGTATTTTTGGCCTTCATTATTTTTAATAGGTTGACCATTGAGTGATATAGCGGCTTATCATGCCCATATTATATGTGTATGATATACCACTGTGCCAATCAAAGGTTAGCAGGTGGGTATAGTAGGGCCATGGTGGGTGGTTAGGCCTCCCAGGTGGGTAACGGGGGACGGGGTTAACCCCTTAATTACTATAGTGAGTATTAACCGCTAAGGTGATTAAGGGTTTAGGTGCCATTAGATTGTATTTTTTATTGTATTCTTGCTGGCATCGGAGGACATGGACCTGGAGTATGCTGATGAGGATGCCCTTCATGATGGTAGAGGTAAGTTGAACATTGTATTTACTTTATTAATGCTGGCTGGCTAATGTTTTATTTTATAATGGGCAAATACACAATTATCCATACGTGAATAATAGTAATTTTGCCCATTACTGTACTGTCGAGTGTCAGAGTGTCAGAGACAGCAGTGTAGTCCAATGTAAACAAGGCAAGGTGAGGCAAGGCAAGGTGCTTGTGACCAGCAAACTAAACAAGTATTATGCTGAGCCAACTTTATGGTGAAAGAGGCTGAGCCTAAATAAAAGGCGCAGGGCTGCACAGCAGGCAGGAATGAGGCAGGAGCAAATCAGGTGACTAGCTGTCCCTGGGTGAGTGACAGTCTGTTCAGCCTATCACATAGGGATGTAAAGACATCCTTAGAGAAATATATATATATATATATATATATATATATATATATATATATATATATATATATAAATTAAAGAAATTGAGTAGCGCCACTTGTGAAACAGTGTGATATTTAAATTATTATTATTATATGTTATAATACATATACTTGGTGTAGAAAAATAATCTAAAAATAGTGCCTATATTAGGAAAATTCCTATTAGTGATATATGTGCTAAAAAAGAAAACTGAAGAATTACACTTGAAAATGCTTGAAAACGTAATACATATAATAAAAAAAATAATATAAATAAAACAAAACATGTGCAAAAGTCCAACCCTTAGTTGAGTCCTGAAATGTTCAAATAGGGACAGATTGAAAGTCCAGGGGTCCAAGGCTGCTCTCAGATGGAAGAACCAGTTCCAGCGGAAATCTATAGAAACAAATAAACAAAGAGCGCACGACCCATCGCGTAAAAAAGTACATTCAATGTTAAAAAAAGGATTGGGAGAGGGATTAAGAACACTCACAAAAATATTAGTAATTCAAGCAATTTGTGATAATAATCACAGCCAACAGAATAACACCGTCCTGGATCACACCAACAGATGAAATCGATATTCCTGTCCGGTTGACCAGTATAAGTTCATCTTCTGATCGATGCACAGAAAGTACTCTGTGTCTCTTCTTGGGGTGCAGAGTACGAGCAAGCACAGCCTCAATCCAGCTCCATGCACGCTCCGGCATATTCAGTATATATATATATATATATACACACACACACACACAGTAGATTGAAATTATTTACATTTGTGTTTTTCCCACCTTTTTCCCTTACTATCTCTTTCCCTCCCAGGAAGTACTGGACGCGCGTGCAGGGGGCGCAGGCACCCGATGACGCGTGACCTCGCATCGGTGACGCGTGGCACGCCGAGGGGATGCCACTTGCAAGCCGGGAAATCTCCCGGCTTGCGGAACTGGCCACACTTCAATAAAGTGTGTCGCCAGTGTAGTGCCAATGTATATTGGTCTCTCTCTCTGGTTTGGAATGACGCCAAATAGTGAGTAGGGTGTTAATTCAGGGAAAATAATTGCTGTTCCTTTTTCGGGTAACATTACATTATTGTCATGATTTAAATGAATCTAGCTAATCTAGACCAAAGGAATCTCCTCTAAACTGCATTAAATATTTAGTAGAGAGAGATAATGAGAGAGAGAGAATGAGAGAGAGAGAGAGAATGAGAGAGAGAGAGTGAGAGAGAGAATGAGGGAGAGAGAATGAGGGAGAGAGAGAGAGAGAATGGTGGAGAGAGAGAGAGAGAGAGAATGGTGGAGAGAGAGAGAGAGAGAATGAGAGAGAGAGAGAGAGAGAGAGAGAGAGAGAGAGAGAGAATGAGCGAGAGAGAGAGAGAGAGAGAGAGAGAGAGAGAGAGAGAGAGAGAGAGAGAGAGAGAGAATGTGAGAATTAATTGTCTTGTCGACTGGATCCAACCATATGGATTTGGGTCTAAGAAGTTAAATAACAGAATATTACCATCCAATAAAAACGATTTCCCTTGTAGTACATCCATGTGGTAAAAGGCCCAACAGCAAAATGACCGCTGAAGCACAATAAGGTTAATATTTATGTAGAACTTCCAGCTCTGCAAAGTTTGTTATGTCATAGCACCGCTTAGTAGATATGTACTGTAGTGTGACATTTTTGTTAACATTAAAAATACACTAAAACTAAAAGATGAAAATAATGTCTTAAAGTTCATTTGGACTTTTTCAGGGAAAAAAAGCCAATAAAAGAGCAGATTTCAATATGAAGTACTGTAATAATGTGCTTTTTTGAAGTCATGTATCTTATCTTATGTTATTAATCATACAGTATTGTCACCAGACATTCTGTTCATCTGCAATTTTCATGACGTACAGAAAAAGACTGAAGGGAATTTGGATCTAATCTGTGGATTTGAAAGTTTAGATTTATATTTTCCCTGAGGACCAGTTTATTCAGAACTTATTATTATTGGATGAAGACACTTACATTTTATGCCACTTGGAAGATGTAAATCCTTATAGCTCAACGAAAAATGTTATTTCCTGGAAACAATCAAGTGCTGAATTATGCCAAAAAGTTTAAACACCAAGTAAAAATGTCATTTAAAATATATTATCAGGGGATTTCAAATAGTTTATTAAATTTCCTACATTAAATACACTTGTATATGCTTATTATATATACATTCAGGTTTACAGTTGCACAAGGTTCCAGAACTGCAACTATTATTTATGCAACATGAGTAGAGAAGGACGATTCTTCTTGCGGATTTGGACATGCCTCTGATTGTCCGGTTCCTTTGGTTCGTGGATCAGTCTCACAAAAAGCGTTCGCAGTTTTTTTTTTCTGTCACTGACAGTCCACATGGCGGATTATTAATCCGTGGCCTGATTTTTAATAATCCGGCAACAGATTGTGGAAGCCGTGGAAAGGATTCTTAAAAATCCGCCCAGATTGTATCCAATGGCGGTTCTAGATTCAATTGTATGGATTTTCCACCGCGGAACGGATTTTGTATAGAACAACGCCTAGGAAACAGATTTTGCCAGTTCCACCCATCCCTAAACCAGAGTCTTGTATACTGTAACTGTCATTAACCACTTCGCGGCCAATAAAGCCTGAACTATACCGCTGCTTAGAAATAGAGAAATTCATACCTTATTTAAATTGTAGCTTTGTCACTTCAATGTAAAATTGCATTAATAATATATTTTTTAAAATAATAATGTTGATTTATTGCAATCATTTGTTTGGGATCCTACTATTACATAATCACAAAGTAAATAAGGTAAATGAACATAATTTAACAGATTTGAATCAGTATTAAAATAAGAAACCATATTTTCAATCAATTAAAAAAATAAGTACCCTATAATCCAATGGATACATATAAATAGCCAAGCAAACAAAAATATTAATAATCAGTGTAAATTTTCTGCTCTTCCATTGTATAGCCATTTGGACCATATTCACTACACAAGACTACTCCACAAGCAACCTTACAGAGTAGAAAGACACCCATTAAATTGAAACTACAATACGGTGTGTTATGGCAGGGGTGCGCAAACATTTCCCTGTGCGCACACCTGCCTGCTCTCCTTGGCGCCTCACGCCCCCCCCCCCCCTCCCTGCTCGGCCCTGGCGTCAAATGACATATGGGGTCATGTGACGTCACGTTGCCATGGTAATGTGATGACACGTGACTCTGCGGCGCATCGCTGGAAGGGAATGTAAGTGTGTTATAGAGGTGTAGCCCTTGTACCCCCTGGGTACTGAAACTACCTGTGCTGCTGTCACCTGTTCGGCTAACAAGAGGCCTGAGCCTCCGCCAATGGGAGCCTGGGGTATGCTTATCGTCTAGGTGCAGCACCTTCACCGGCGAGGAATCCCAACATGGTGGGAGGAGCCCCTCACAGGAACCAATATACACAGTAATTACACACAGATATACAATAACCGTATTTACTATGCACAGAATATATACAGCCCCGCAAGGTATCTCCCACAGTAACAACTCCCGACTGTAAACCTCAAAGTTCCAGAGTGCCTGGGCACTTAACTACTGAGTGTCCACCAGCTATCCCTCCCCCAAAGAGTGTGTGTGGGATAGCGCGCTTCCCTGTGTTGGGGCCCGTTGGTGGGTAACAATACCTTCCTGGTCTCAGTCCAGACCAGGACAAATAGTGGGACTCCATGGGTCAGAAACGTGGATCCGTGCCGCAATCTGCTGCTCCTCTCAGGGGTGGATCCTTAGGCGGATGCCTCTGGAGGGGCCTCCAGCTGGATGGTACCCCTATAAATAGTCTCTATCAGGGAGTCTTGGTATGCTTCCATGCAACAGGTCACACTTCTCCTTCAGGCAATGTCCTGCAGCATATCTCTCACTCTTACTACTGTGGAAGAGTCCCTATCTGAGGCCTTTCCCTACAGTATGCAATGTTAACAATATCTACTAGGGCCCAGGTTTTCAACCTGGGACCTTGCGGGGGTATCTGGCCTAGTCCAAAGGAGCACTGCTCCCTGGACCCTACCTGCACC
>NC_134484.1:461573412-461600912 GCF_040206685.1 Ascaphus truei | reverse complement strand
TACAAAACTGATTGTACTATATCTAGCTGCTGCAGAGCACAATCATTTCAGCCCCCAAAAGACATGGCTTTGTGTTGCAGACCCCTCTATAAGTACATAATAATAATAATAATAATAATAATAATAATAGCATGTTCTTGTATAGCGCTGCTAGTTGTACGTAGTGCTTTACAGAGACATTTTGCAGGCACAGGTCCCTGCCCCGTGGAGCTTACAATCTATGTTTTTGGTGCCTGAGGCACAGGGAGATAAGGTGACTTGCCCAAGGTCACAAGGAGCCGACACCGGGTATTGAACCAGGTTCCCCTGCTTCTCACTCAGTGCCAGTCAGTGTCTTTACTCACTGAGCTGCTCCCTCTCCCTTTGCTTAACGAATGACCAACGGCTGATTTGAATATCCGCCACCCCATGGTGCTTAGCTGCGGTGGCCGCCTCCTCGCTGACGCCCCCCTCCTCCTTTTGAACCGCAGGGTAAAATAATGCCGCGGACGCCACCAACGTGATGTCGCGGTTCATTGTATTGCCATGGTAACGCAACATCATTTGAAGCTGCGGTTCAGAAGGAGAAGGGCAGGGCAGGTAAGGAGGCGGACGCAACAGCTAAGTGACTTCCCATCAGGCCCGATAGGCCTTAGAGCGCTGCAAAAGTATATGGGGGCGAACATTTTTGCCGCCCCCAAATCATTTTTGCCGCCCCAAAATTTTGCCGCCCCAAAATTTTGCCGTCCTAGGCCCCGGCCTAATGGAAAATCCACGACCTTCTGCCGGCTACTCTGTACCATTTATACTGCCGGCTACTCTGTACCATTTATACTGCCGGTTACTCTGTACCATTTATACTGCCGGTTACTCTGTACCATTTATACTGCCGGCTACTCTGTACCATTTATACTGCCGGTTACTCTGTACCATTTATACTGCCGGCTACTCTGTACCATTTATACTGCCGGCTACTCTGTACTATTTATACTGCCGGTTACTCTGTACCATTTATACTGCCGGCTACTCTGTACCATTTATACTGCCGGCTACTCTGTACCATTTATACTGCCGGTTACTCTGTACCATTTATACTTCCGGCTACTCTATACCATTTATACTGCCGGCTACTCTGTACTATTTATACTGCCGGTTACTCTATACCATTTATACTGCCGGCTACTCTGTACTATTTATACTGCCGGTTACTCTGTACCATTTATACTGCCGGTTACTCTGTACTATTTATACTGCCGGTTACTCTGTACCATTTATACTGCCGGTTACTCTGTACCATTTATACTGCCGGTTACTCTGTACTATTTATACTGCCGGTTACTCTGTACTATTTATACTGCCGGTTACTCTGTACCATTTATACTGCCGGTTACTCTGTACTATTTATACTGCCGGGTACTCTGTACCATTTATACTGCCGGCTACTCTGTACCATTTATACTGCCGGTTACTCTGTACCATTTATACTTCCGGCTACTCTATACCATTTATACTGGCGGCTACTCTGTACCATTTATACTGCCGGTTACTCTGTACCATTTATACTGGCGGCTACTCTGTACCATTTATACTGCCGGCTACTCTGTACCATTTATACTGCCGGCTACTCTGTACCATTTATACTGCCGGCTACTCTGTACCATTTATACTGCCGGCTACTCTGTACCATTTATACTGGCGGCTACTCTGTACCATTTATACTGCCGGCTACTCTGTACCATTTATACTGCCGGCTACTCTGTACCATTTATACTGCCGGCTACTCTGTACCATTTATACTGCCGGCTACTCTGTACCATTTATACTGCCGGTTACTCTGTACCATTTATACTGCCGGTTACTCTGTACTATTTATACTGCCGGGTACTCTGTACCATTTATACTGCCGGCTACTCTGTACCATTTATACTGCCGGTTACTCTGTACCATTTATACTGCCGGTTACTCTGTACCATTTATACTTCCGGCTACTCTATACCATTTATACTGCCGGCTACTCTGTACCATTTATACTGCCGGTTACTCTGTACCATTTATACTGGCGGCTACTCTGTACCATTTATACCATTTATACTGCCGGTTACTCTGTACCATTTATACTGCCGGTTACTCTGTACCATTTATACTGCCGGTTACTCTGTACTATTTATACTGCCGGTTACTCTGTACTATTTATACTGCCGGCTACTCTATACCATTTATACTGCCGGCTACTCTGTACCATTTATACTGCCGGTTACTCTGTACCATTTATACTGCCGGTTACTCTGTACCATTTATACTGCCGGTTACTCTGTACTATTTATACTGCCGGTTACTCTGTACCATTTATACTGCCGGTTACTCTGTACCATTTATACTGCCGGTTACTCTGTACTATTTATACTGCCGGTTACTCTGTACTATTTATACTGCCGGTTACTCTGTACCATTTATACTGCCGGTTACTCTGTACTATTTATACTGCCGGGTACTCTGTACCATTTATACTGCCGGCTACTCTGTACCATTTATACTGCCGGTTACTCTGTACCATTTATACTTCCGGCTACTCTATACCATTTATACTGCCGGCTACTCTGTACCATTTATACTGCCGGTTACTCTGTACCATTTATACTGGCGGCTACTCTGTACCATTTATACTGCCGGCTACTCTGTACCATTTATACTGCCGGCTACTCTGTACCATTTATACTGGCGGCTACTCTGTACCATTTATACTGCCGGCTACTCTGTACCATTTATACTGCCGGCTACTCTGTACCATTTATACTGCCGGTTACTCTGTACTATTTATACTGCCGGGTACTCTGTACCATTTATACTGCCGGCTACTCTGTACCATTTATACTGCCGGCTACTCTGTACCATTTATACTGCCGGTTACTCTGTACCATTTATACTGCCGGGTACTCTGTACCATTTATACTGCCGGCTACTCTGTACCATTTATACTGCCGGCTACTCTGTACCATTTATACTGGCGGCTACTCTGTACCATTTATACTGCCGGCTACTCTGTACCATTTATACTGCCGGCTACTCTGTACCATTTATACTGCCGGTTACTCTGTACCATTTATACTGCCGGTTACTCTGTACCATTTATACTTCCGGCTACTCTATACCATTTATACTGCCGGCTACTCTGTACCATTTATACTGCCGGTTACTCTGTACCATTTATACTGGCGGCTACTCTGTACCATTTATACTGCCGGCTACTCTGTACCATTTATACTGCCGGCTACTCTGTACCATTTATACTGCCGGCTACTCTATACCATTTATACTGCCGGCTACTCTGTACCATTTATACTGCCGGTTACTCTGTACCATTTATACTGCCGGCTACTCTGTACCATTTATACTGCCGGTTACTCTGTACCATTTATACTGCCGGCTACTCTGTACCATTTATACTGCCGGCTACTCTGTACCATTTATACTGCCGGCTACTCTGTACCATTTATACTGCCGGCTACTCTGTACCATTTATACTGCCGGCTGCTCTATACCATTTATACTGCCGGTTACTCTGTACCATTTATACTGCCGGCTGCTCTGTACCATTTATACTGCCGGTTACTCTGTACCATTTATACTGCCGGCTGCTCTGTACCATTTATACTGCCGGCTACTCTATACCATTTATACTGCCGGTTACTCTGTACCATTTATACTGCCGGCTACTCTGTACCATTTATACTGCCGGCTACTCTGTACCATTTATACTTCCGGCTACTCTATACCATTTATACTGCCGGCTACTCTGTACCATTTATACTGCCGGTTACTCTGTACCATTTATACTGCCGGTTACTCTGTACCATTTATACTGCCGGCTACTCTGTACCATTTATACTGCCGGCTACTCTGTACCATTTATACTGCCGGGTACTCTGTACCATTTATACTGCCGGCTACTCTGTACCATTTATACTGCCGGCTACTCTGTACCATTTATACTGCCGGCTACTCTGTACCATTTATACTGCCGGCTACTCTGTACCATTTATACTGCCGGCTACTCTGTACCATTTATACTGCCGGCTACTCTGTACTATTTATACTGCCGGTTACTCTGTACCATTTATACTGCCGGCTACTCTGTACCATTTATACTGCCGGCTACTCTGTACCATTTATACTGCCGGCTACTCTGTACCATTTATACTGCTGGTTACTCTGTACCATTTATACTGGCGGCTACTCTGTACCATTTATACTGCCGGCTACTCTGTACCATTTATACTGCCGGCTACTCTGTACCATTTATACTGCCGGCTACTCTGTACCATTTCTACTGCCGGCTACTCTGTACCATTTATACTGCCGGCTACTCTATACCATTTATACTGCCGGTTACTCTGTACCATTTATACTGCCGTCTACTCTGTACTATTTATACTGCCGGGTACTCTGTACCATTTATACTGCCGGCTACTCTGTACCATTTATACTGCCGGTTACTCTGTACCATTTATACTGCCGGTTACTCTGTACCATTTATACTTCCGGCTACTCTATACCATTTATACTGCCGGCTACTCTGTACCATTTATACTGCCGGTTACTCTGTACCATTTATACTGGCGGCTACTCTGTACCATTTATACTGCCGGCTACTCTGTACCATTTATACTGCCGGCTACTCTGTACCATTTATACTGCCGGCTACTCTATACCATTTATACTGCCGGCTACTCTGTACCATTTATACTGCCGGCTACTCTGTACCATTTATACTGCCGGCTACTCTGTACCATTTATACTGCCGGCTACTCTGTACCATTTATACTGCCGGCTACTCTGTACCATTTATACTGCCGGCTACTCTTTACCATTTATACTGCCGGGTACTCTGTACCATTTATACTGCCGGTTACTCTGTACCATTTATACTGCCGGTTACTCTGTACTATTTATACTGCCGGTTACTCTGTACCATTTATACTGCCGGTTACTCTGTACCATTTATACTGCCGGTTACTCTGTACCATTTATACTGCCGGTTACTCTGTACTATTTATACTGCCGGTTACTCTGTACCATTTATACTGCCGGGTACTCTGTACCATTTATACTGCCGGCTACTCTATACCATTTATACTGCCGGCTACTCTGTACCATTTATACTGCCGGCTACTCTGTACCATTTATACTGCCGGCTACTCTATACCATTTATACTGCCGGTTACTCTGTACCATTTATACTGGCGGCTACTCTGTACCATTTATACTGCCGGCTACTCTGTACCATTTATACTGCCGGCTACTCTGTACCATTTATACTGGCGGCTACTCTGTACCATTTATACTGCCGGCTACTCTGTACCATTTCTACTGCCGGCTACTCTGTACCATTTATACTGCCGGTTACTCTGTACTATTTATACTGCCGGGTACTCTGTACCATTTATACTGCCGGCTACTCTGTACCATTTATACTGCCGGCTACTCTGTACTATTTATACTGCCGGTTACTCTGTACCATTTATACTGCCGGGTACTCTGTACCATTTATACTGCCGGCTACTCTGTACCATTTATACTGCCGGTTACTCTGTACCATTTATACTGCCGGTTACTCTGTACCATTTATACTTCCGGCTACTCTATACCATTTATACTGCCGGCTACTCTGTACCATTTATACTGCCGGTTACTCTGTACCATTTATACTGGCGGCTACTCTGTACCATTTATACTGCCGGCTACTCTGTACCATTTATACTGCCGGCTACTCTGTACCATTTATACTGCCGGCTACTCTGTACCATTTATACTGCCGGCTACTCTGTACTATTTATACTGCCGGTTACTCTGTACCATTTATACTGCCGGCTACTCTGTACCATTTATACTGCCGGTTACTCTGTACCATTTATACTGCCGGCTACTCTGTACCATTTATACTGCCGGCTACTCTGTACCATTTATACTGCCGGCTACTCTGTACCATTTATACTGCCGGCTGCTCTATACCATTTATACTGCCGGTTACTCTGTACCATTTATACTGCCGGCTGCTCTATACCATTTATACTGCCGGCTACTCTGTACCATTTATACTGCCGGTTACTCTGTACCATTTATACTTCCGGCTACTCTATACCATTTATACTGCCGGCTACTCTGTACCATTTATACTGCCGGTTACTCTGTACCATTTATACTGCCGGTTACTCTGTACCATTTATACTGGCGGCTACTCTGTACCATTTATACTGCCGGCTACTCTGTACCATTTATACTGGCGGCTACTCTGTACCATTTATACTGCCGGTTACTCTGTACCATTTATACTTCCGGCTACTCTATACCATTTATACTGCCGGCTACTCTGTACCATTTATACTGCCGGTTACTCTGTACCATTTATACTGCCGGGTACTCTGTACCATTTATACTGCCGGCTACTCTGTACCATTTATACTGCCGGTTACTCTGTACCATTTATACTGCCGGTTACTCTGTACCATTTATACTTCCGGCTACTCTATACCATTTATACTGCCGGCTACTCTGTACTATTTATACTGCCGGTTACTCTGTACCATTTATACTGCCGGCTACTCTGTACCATTTATACTGCCGGTTACTCTGTACCATTTATACTGCCGGCTACTCTGTACCATTTATACTGCCGGCTACTCTGTACCATTTATACTGCCGGCTACTCTGTACCATTTATACTGCCGGCTGCTCTATACCATTTATACTGCCGGTTACTCTGTACCATTTATACTGCCGGCTGCTCTATACCATTTATACTGCCGGCTACTCTGTACCATTTATACTGCCGGTTACTCTGTACCATTTATACTTCCGGCTACTCTATACCATTTATACTGCCGGCTACTCTGTACCATTTATACTGCCGGTTACTCTGTACCATTTATACTGCCGGTTACTCTGTACCATTTATACTGGCGGCTACTCTGTACCATTTATACTGCCGGCTACTCTGTACCATTTATACTGGCGGCTACTCTGTACCATTTATACTGCCGGCTACTCTGTACCATTTATACTTCCGGCTACTCTGTACCATTTATACTGCCGGCTACTCTGTACCATTTATACTGCCGGTTACTCTGTACCATTTATACTGGCGGCTACTCTGTACCATTTATACTGCCGGCTACTCTGTACCATTTATACTGGCGGCTACTCTGTACCATTTATACTGCCGGCTACTCTGTACCATTTCTACTGCCGGCTACTCTGTACCATTTATACTGCCGGCTACTCTATACCATTTATACTGCCGGTTACTCTGTACCATTTATACTGCCGTCTACTCTGTACTATTTATACTGCCGGGTACTCTGTACCATTTATACTGCCGGCTACTCTGTACCATTTATACTGCCGGTTACTCTGTACCATTTATACTGCCGGTTACTCTGTACCATTTATACTTCCGGCTACTCTATACCATTTATACTGCCGGCTACTCTGTACCATTTATACTGCCGGTTACTCTGTACCATTTATACTGGCGGCTACTCTGTACCATTTATACTGCCGGCTACTCTGTACCATTTATACTGCCGGCTACTCTGTACCATTTATATTGCCGGCTACTCTGTACCATTTATACTGCCGGCTGCTCTGTACCATTTATACTGCCGGCTACTCTGTACCATTTATACTGCCGGCTACTCTGTACCATTTATACTGCCGGCTACTCTGTACCATTTATACTGCCGGGTACTCTGTACCATTTATACTGCCGGTTACTCTGTACCATTTATACTGCCGGTTACTCTGTACTATTTATACTGCCGGTTACTCTGTACCATTTATACTGCCGGTTACTCTGTACCATTTATACTGCCGGCTACTCTGTACCATTTATACTGCCGGCTACTCTGTACCATTTATACTGCCGGCTACTCTGTACCATTTATACTGCCGGTTACTCTGTACCATTTATACTGCCGGCTACTCTGTACCATTTATACTGCCGGTTACTCTGTACCATTTATACTGCCGGTTACTCTGTACCATTTATACTGCCGGCTACTCTGTACCATTTATACTGCCGGCTACTCTGTACCATTTATACTGCCGGCTACTCTGTACCATTTATACTGCCGGCTACTCTGTACCATTTATACTGCCGGGTACTCTGTACCATTTATACTGCCGGCCCCCCAGCAAGTGCCTAGAATAATACTTGATATAATAAAAAGAAGTCTTTCATTGCTACCTTTTATACTATTTAAAACGACACTTTCCTGCTAAATACATGAAGATATTATTTTACACTTCCAGGGATTGCAATTTATGGAGATAATAAAAAATGTCAGGCGTAATAAAATCGGTATGAAATGGTTGCGTGCGATGTCAGTGACTTTATTTTCCAGGCCTGCCGACTACAAAAGAGTCTGGGCCTCGCGCACAAGATGTATGCAGGAAAATACAACAGCAAACTTGTGCTCCGTGGCAAATAGATGAAGGGTGTGTTGGTTACCGGTGGGGGGGAGGGGTAAAGGAATCATTAGACTTTAATCGAGAAACCTCATGTTCCAATTCATTTGATTAAAAAAAAAACAATGATACTCCTTTTGTATGTTCATCTCGATCTATAAAAATAGAGCAAATACCCTTTAAGATCAGCAACGTGCTAATAACAAATGGAATATAGGCAACACCCTACATGCGACCACATCTCTCAATGAACGGAAATGTCATGACATTACAAGGCGGTATTGTCTGGATGTCCTTCTTCAAGAGGCAATTCAAGACAGCGGATTTTTTGCTGAATTTAATATTTTTTTATATATAGGGTTGAAGCAGGGGGTCTCCGGAGCTGAATCCCATTAATTGCAGATCTGGAGCTGAATCCCATTAATTTCAGCTCTGGAGCTGAACCCCGTTAATTTCAGCTCCGGGGACACCCTTCTTCCTGAGATACTTACCTGCAAATTAGGTACCGGTAGCTGCTCTCCTCGGCTACCAGGGTTCACAATATGTCTGCTGTTCAGATATTTCCCGGCCTGCGGGCCAATAGGAAGCTGTGACGTCAGTGCAGCTTCCTATTGGCCCAAACTTAAAACAGTGCAGCTTCCTATTGGCCCAAACTTAAAAGCACTACTTGCTGAGCCGGAACACCTATTTCGGTGGTAAGTATCGCTGGATGTAGGGGGTCCCCGGAGCTGAAATTAACGGGGTTCAGCAGCTCCAGAGACTCCCTGTTTCAATCCTATATTTTAAATATTTGCTGTTTTGGATTGCTCCTTTCTGATCAGGGTCTGGTGGCCTCAATAATAATAATAATAGCATGTTCTTGTATAGCGCTGCTAGTATTACGTAGCGCGTTACAGAGACATTTTGCAGGCACAGGTCCCTGCCCGGGGAGCTTACAATCTATGTTTTTGGTGCCTGAGGCACAGGGAGATAAGGTGACTTGCCCAAGGTCACAAGGAGCCGACACCGGGAATTGGACCGTGTTCCCCTGCAACAATCTCAGTGTCAATCAGTGTCTTTACTCACTGAGCCGCTCCTGATCCACACCACATACAAACAGTAGACTGAAATGAATACAGAGTACAGTAAGCTACTGATGTCTTTAGACTGCGGTTCTCTGCTGGATGCCTATTACCTTAACTGGTGTTTGTTCATTCAGTCTCCTAGCACTATGCCGACAGTATGTAATATTCATGTCTAACTCTACCTAATACCTAATAATTTAAATGGTGGTTACAAATTGCCAACTACCGTCTATTTATACCAATATATATTTAACATTGCCGCATTGCTGTGCTGTTTTGGTGCCTTTTTATCTGTTTCACATTTTAAAAAAAAAAGCTGTGTGTGCTGTGCACGCGCATAGTAAGTGAAACTTCTTTGACTTTTGTCACAGAAATTGTGTTTGTGATGTTTTAATTAAAAATAAAAATACAATTTCTTTGACAAAACGCAAATAAATTTGTACTTAGAATGTGCGTGCTCGGCACACATCCCCTGTATTAGCTATTTGCACTAAGCGTGAATTCCTCGTGCGTGTGACTGTGTGTGTGCGTGTGACTGTGTGTGTGTGCGTGTGACTGTGTGTGTGCGTGTGACTGTGTGTGTGTGCGTGTGACTGTGTGTGTGTGCGTGTGACTGTGTGTGTGTGTGTGCGTGTGACTGTGTGTGTGTGCGTGTGACTGTGTAGTGTGCGCGTGTGACTATGTGTGTGTGCGTGTGACTGTGTGTGTGCGTGTGTGATGTATGCGCACCCATCCTGCACCTTGCATATGCCCCTGCACCTCGCATATGCCCCTGCACCTCGCATCACCCCCCTGCACCTCGCATCACCCCCCTGCACCTCGCATCCCCCCCTGCACCTCGCATCACCCCCCTGCACCTCGCATCACCCTCCTGCACCTCGCATCACCCCCCTGCACCTCGCATCACCCCCCTGCACCTCGCATCAAACCCCTGCACCTCGCATCAACCCCCTGCACCTCACATCATCTCCCTGCACCTCACATCACCCCCCTGCACCTCCCTGCACCTCACATCATCTCCCTGCACCTCACATCACCTCCCTTCACCCCCCTGCACCTCACATCACCTCCCTGCACCTTACATCACCCCCTGCACCTCACATCACCTCCCTGCACCTTACATCACCCCCCTGCACCTCACATCACCTCCCTGCACCTCACATCACCCCCCTCCACCTCACATCACCCCCCCCCCCCCACCTCACATCACCCCCCCTGCACCTCACATCACCCCCCCTGCACCTCACATCACCCCCCTGCATCTCACATCACCCCCCTTCACCTCCTCACATCACCCCCCCTTCACCTCCTCACATCACCCCCCTTCACCTCCTCACATCACCCCCCTTCACCTCCTCACCTGCACCTCCCCTCACCCCCTGCACCTCCGATCACCCCCTGCACCTGCGAGCACGGCGGCAGAGCAGTGTGGTAGGAGGAGGGATGGGCACAGGTTGTGTTGCCCCGCAGTGCCGGGGATCAGGGCAGGGAGGACGGAACATACGGCGAGGAGGCCCATGTGAGAGTGGGGCCCCCTCCCCCCTCCCCGGGGAAGAACACCATGATGCCGGTGGGGGGATGTGGGGGGAGCAATAGAGGGGGTAATTGGGGGGAGAGGGGTGGGGGAAGGTTGAGACGCGGCCGCACCGGGCCCGCCGTATGCGTGGGAAGCGGCGCGCTCAAACCCCCCCCGCTTCCCACTTTACCCGAGCAGGAGCCAGGAGTCACTGGCGCCATCGCGCATGCGCGGCACGGCAGTAGGCAGCGGGCGGGGAACGGCGGCCGTTATGAGCGGCGCCGGCGGCTATCGCCGCCGCCGCATGTCAGCGGCTGTGTGGGGGGTGCGGTGGCCATTAGGAGCGGCGCCGGCGGCATCTGATTTGTGGAGCGGGTGTGATGTCAGTGTTGGGGTCGGGCTGAGCCAGAACACAGCCCGGCCTCAACTGCCAGCACTGACGTCACATCCGTTTCATTTCTGTCTCCACAATCCATTTTTGCCCCATCACGAATGAGGTGCCACTAAGGAAGTTTCACTTCAAAAACTGTTTATATAACAAATGAATCAGTAGAGTGGATATTACATGGTTGGATGCAATCACCTTTTTGCTTTCCTTGCTAAGTGGAACTGCAGCTGTAAAAACGTAACGGGATGCGTTTGGGTTGGAGCACTTGAGGTTGCTACAACCAATTCCACATGCTCAGCAAACTAGCAAAACATTGCCAAGTGCGTGTGCTTACACAGTACTTATAATCCCTTCTTGGTGTTAGTGATATCTGCAAGACTTTACTGCACACAAAAACCTCCACAACATTAAATGCAAACATACAGGCATACCCCGCATTAACGTACGCAATGGGACCGCAGCATGTATGTAAAGTGAAAATGTACTTAAAGTGAAGCAATACCTTTTCCCACTTATCGATGCATGTACTGTACTGCAATCGTCATATACAGTACGTGCATAACTGTTGTAAAGAACGCATGTGTAACAGGCTCTATAGTCTCCCCGCTTGTGCACAGCTTCGGTACAGGTAGGGAGCCGGTATTGCTGTTCAGGACGTGCTGACAGGCGCATGCGTGAGCTGCTGTTTGCCTATTGAGCGAAATGTACTTACTCGCGAGTGTCCTTAAAGCGGGGTATGCCTGTACATGGGAAAATGATTGAATCTAAATTGGTGACCCTCTTGACAAAAAAGAGTGTGTATGTGTATCAGTGTGAATAAAAATGAATCGAGAGCCACTTATACACACACACACTCTTTCATCACTTGCTTTTGACACCTCCAGCCATAAAACACATCCACACCGGGGGAAGGACCAGCACAGATAACATTCCAATAGACACTGTTTGTAGTATAGCTTTTGCTTCATTCATTGTAACATCGCCGGAGGAAGAGATCAGTGTATCTCGAAAGCTCGCACAAATAAAAGCATTTCGTTAGCCACAGAACGGTATCATCTATTTATTTTTTGATTATTGAAGCTCGGCTAACACGGTACTGATACCACTACATGTATATATATATATGTAACGGTATTTCCCCCCCCCAATCTCAGATTCTACTGTGTGGTGCAGGGGAATATAAGGTTACTCATGTGTGGTGCATCACCTGTTAGCTTGCAGGAGGACTGAGTCTGCGCTACGGGAACCTGGGGCTATATACTAAGGATATCACTTATACTGATGCAGCGCCTCCACCTGCGATGGCTCCCACCAGAGGGGGAGTGGTTCCTCGCAGGACAACAAATGAATACATACAATACTATACGATAACAAATACTTCTTTACTAAGCATTGAGCAATTGAAATCAAGCCAAATATAACAGGGGTGCCTCTTCCGAGATAACCCAACTCAAGGTATACTTCCGAATAACTTATAGCGGGCACTACAGCGGGTGTCCACACTAACGGCGTCTCAGCAGACGCTACAGTCCCCAACAATAACCCCACCTTTAAGTCCAGTGAGTCCCACCCAATGTCTCAACGAACGTAGGTGTATTGGTGTGTGACTGCGCAGCCACTATGTCAATGGTAGGCCTGGTTGGTGCACGTGTGTTGTGGGGTTAACTGCCCGGGCTCCAGCCACGGGTACTGCTATACCGCAAAGGATCGCTGGATGTCCTCCAATGGTGAGGTGAATTCTAGCGTGGATAATATCACCGCTTCTTCGGTCGTCTGTACTTAATGGCAACCTGGTTGATGTCCACAGGCTGTAGGCCCTCCGTACGGAGCCTCCGCACTGATAGTCTATGGTTCCTGTTAGAACCCCACGTGGTCCCGAACCTCGTGGTGGAAGGTACAGCGTCCGCTGTGTTCCCTTACTAGCTTATGGATAAAGGGGCAGGTCCCTAACTTCGGGCCGGTCCCTATCACACTCCGCTAGCGTGGCTCAGGGCTGTCTGGGGCCTAGGGGAGTACTGGCCTAGTGCTCGGAGCCACAGACTCCAGCACCCTACCTCTTACCCCTTGCCGCTCCAGTCCCCAACTGACTACGTAGTTCCTGCGCGCGGAATATATGTCCGGGTACCAACAGAGATCCTCCCTCCCTATTGGCTACTCCTTCGCGGGCTTTCTGGACCGTGACTGCGCAGGCGCGAGCTCCCTGTAATCCTGGAGTACTCCTGCTTCTCGCGCATGCGCAACGCCCCTAACAATGGCGGCGCCCTGCTCCGCGAACCGGCGGAACCATACATCGCGATACCAGCCGCAACCTTAAGTGCTGCTCGCTCGCAATACAGAGGAAAAGGTAATACTGCAGGGGACCTGGCTACATCCTCCCCCCGGTAAAATTCCCAACGCCCTCGCTTGGAACACTAATGTCACAACTATATACAGCATTTATATAATGAAAAATGCATTGGAGATACAACTTAGCACATGCATAACTCTAGACAATATTACACAACTCTGTGAGCATCACAATCACAGATTGGATCTTGCTCCGAGAGCACTGCTGAGCAATAGACCGGGAGGCCAGGCATTTGGGATTCTACCTCATACACTCCGTCTCTCCAACGGTCGGCTAACTTATGTTTCCTGGGGACGCCTAAGTTCCGAAGCAACACAGCATCTCCGGGTCGGAGTTCTCGATATCGGACTTTATGGTCATATCGCCTCTTATTGTTAGCATTGAGCTTAGCGGTGGATTTCTCTGCCTGCTGATATGCCTGCTGCAAGTTGTCTTTGAGTCGTCGCACATATTTGAAATGAGTGGCATTATGTATCCCATCCGTGGAGATTCTAAGACGCACATCCACTGGTAAGCGGGCTTCTCTTCCAAACATCAGGAAATAAGGGGAGAACCCAGTGGACTCATGTCGGGTACAATTATACGCATGCACCAAGGCCTCTACATGTCGACTCCATTCTGATTTCTGGGCGCTCTGTAGAGTTCCGAGCATGTCTAACAATGTCCGGTTAAACCGCTCTGGTAGGGCATCTCCTTCCGGGTGGTATTGGGTCGTTCGAGATTTGGCAATGTTCAACATGCGTAGCAGTTCCTTGATCAAAGTACTCTCGAAGTCCCGCCCTTGGTCAGAGTGGAGGTGGTTGGGAAGACCGTAATGTACAAAGTATTTTTCCCATAATATCTTTGCCACGGTGATGGCTTTTTGGTCTTTAGTAGGGAATGCTTGGGCATAACGCGTGTAGTGGTCGGTGATAACCAGCACATTGCATACCCCCCGGCTATCCGGTTCAATACACAGGAAGTCCATACACACAAGGTCCATGGGGCCCGAACTCTGCAGATGACCCATGGGGGCCGCTCGGGTGTGCAGGGTTTTCCGCTGTACACACCGGGGACACCGGTGACAATGACGCTCAACATCCTCTCTCAATTTAGGCCAAAAGAACCGATCTCGGACCAGCCCAAAGGTCTTGTCGGTACCCAGATGTCCATGATCGTCATGTAGAGCCTTTAGCACTAGAAATTGTAGGTTCCTGGGAAGGACCAGTTGTCTTCTGTCCGGGTGGTTGTGGTATTGTACCACCCGGTATAGTAAGCAATTGTCTATTGTGAAGTGATTCCACTCCCGCATGAGGAGGGCTACCAAGTTTTTGGGGGCACACTTGAGCAGGGCCGGATTCTTCTTCATTACGGCCCTTCGGAGGATACCAACCAGAGGGTCTCGCACTTGATAATCTACTAGGTCCTTCCACCGTAATACCGTGTCAGGCGTGATATTCATCCCTTTGGGATCACAGTAAGCATCGGGGACAGCCTGCGACCGACATCCCAATGAATCGACCACTCTCAATTCTGAGAACGCCACTTGATCGTCGATTATAGCGGCCATGCTGCACATGGCCCGCACTGCTGGCCCAGGCAGTTCTTCCCATTCCTCGTCATCAGGGATAGCACTTAGTCCGGGTCTTCGGGAAAGGGCGTCCGCCCCTACATTCAGGGGTCCGGGCTTATACTTCATAGAGAAGGTATAATTATTCAAGGCGGCCAACCAGCGGTGTCCGGCCGCGTCCAGTTTTGCTGAGGTGTTGACATAAGTAAGGGGGTTGTTATCGGTCCTTACTTCGAAAGCCACCCCGTACAGGTAATCATGCAACTTCTCGGTAATAGCCCACTTGAGAGCCAGGAATTCCAACTTGTGGACAGGGTATCTCTGCTCGCTGGGGGTCAAGCTACGACTGACATAAGCCACCTGCCGCAGACCTTCAAGGTGTTTCTGGTGCAGGACGGCGCCCAGTCCATTCAAACTGGCATCCACGTGTAGGACGTAGGGCTGCTCTGGATCCGCATAGGCAAGCACAGGCGCCTCAGTCAGGCATTTCTTTAGGTTCATGAAGGCTTGTTCACACTCCGATGTCCATTGGTCCCCGAACGGTTGACTAGCTGAGGCAGCTTTCTTCCCGGTTGCTGAGGGATATATTTTTAACAGGCTGTTCAGGGACTTAGCCTTGCTTGAGTATCCTTTCACAAAGCGGCGGTAATATCCGCAGAAGCCTAGGAAGGACCGCAGCTCTGTGACGTTCTCAGGGCCAAGTTACTACGGCTTCTATCTTGGCAGGATCAGTAGCGATTCCCTTGGCGGACACTATGTGCCCCACGTAGGTCACCGATGTGTGGCAAAAACGGCATTTGTCGAGAGACAATTTCAAACCTTCGTCCCCCAGACGGTCGATTACCTTGAGTAACCGTTCTTCGTGTTCCTCTAAGGTTCTCCCGAAGACGATAATGTCATCCAGGTATACCAGACATTCCCTCGGCACCATGTCCCCGATGGTCTTCTCCATCAATCTTTGAAACGTGGCTGGCGCCCCACAAATACCTTGGGGCATACGGGTGAATTGATAGAATCCTAAGGGACAGACGAAAGCCGTTTTTTCTTGATCCTCCGCGCTCATAGGAACCTGGTAGTACCCGGATCGGAGATCGAGCACACTGAACCACTGACTCCCGTTTAGCGCGTTTAGTAGCTCTTCGATACGCGGGAGGGTGTACTGATCCGGTATCGTGCGGTTGTTCAGTGTCCGATAATCGATACATAGTCGTACAGTTCCATTTTTCTTTCGCACCACCACGATGGGGGACGCGTATGGGCCCCGAGATTCTACCAAGATCCCGGAATCTTCCATATCATGGAGAACATTCCTCACGTCGTCTATATCTCGTGGAGCGAGGCAGCGTGATCGTTCTCGGAACGGGGACGGTATCGCTCAGTCTGATGGTATCTTGGGCACTGCGGCTACACCCTACATCCATCTCACTTGTAGAGAACACATGTTGTCGTCGGATCAACTGCGCGACCAGTCGGTCTTTCCACTGGGGGGATAATGTCGACTCACCGAAGTTGAATTTAATTTCAACGGGCCGTCCGTCCGCGACCGCCGCCTTCACCTCTGTCCGACATCCAACTTCATCGGGAAGGGAGAGACATTCTGCACGTATACGTGGGTTCGGCGAGGAATCTTAGTGGTCCATTCCCTCACCTCCGGGAGTATCTTGTATCCCTTCCGGACTTCGTCTTCAGGGGTACTTTCCAGCGAGAACAGCTGATCCTCACCCTTCCGGTCCGGGTAGCAACACCAGACGGGCAGCCTTCGTACTCCCCCCGGTAATACGGTTGTCAGCCCAGCTTGACGATTGTATAGGTCCCCATGTTGTTCCAAGGCATAGATCCGTTGGCACTCGTCTCGTAGCACTGGATCTAGAAGAGCGTTGGCTAAAGGTAATTCATTAGTCTCTTTTAGGTACTGCCGGAACACTTCTTGTACTATATCCGCGTTAGTACCTAGAATGATCGGGTACTTGTATGGACCTTGGGGTTCTGGGCATACCAAAGCCGCTAGCCGCATGGGATGTCGTTTCCCGGTGTTCAGCTGGAGTATTTCCACCTGCACCTGTACAATCCCAGTGATAGGGTAGTCTTCATTGCTTAGCCCTCGTACGGTCACGTGTTCGGCCGGGCGCAGGGTACAGTGCTGGAGGTGTTGGGCATAGAACGGATAATAGATGATGGTCACTTGTGAGCCCGTATCCAGTAGGGCCGAGGCGTAGATCCCTTCTACTAAGATGGGTACAATGGCTGCCCGTCTGGTGTTGCTACCCGAACCGGAAGGGTGAGGATCAGCTGTTCTCGCTGGAAAGTACCCCTGAGGACGAAGTCCGGAAGGGATACAAGATACAAGATACAAGATACAAGATACAAGATGTTAGAACCCCACGTGGTCCCGAACCTCGTGGTGGAAGGTACAGCGTCCTCTGTGTTCCCTTACTAGCTTATGGATAAAGGGGCAGGTCCCTAACTTCGGGCCGGTCCCTATCACACTCCGCTAGCGTGGCTCAGGGCTGTCTGGGGCCAAGGGGAGTACTGGCCTAGTGCTCGGAGCCACAGACTCCAGCACCCTACCTTTTACCCCTTGCCGCTCCAGTCCCCAACTGACTACGTAGTTCCTGCGCGCGGAATATATGTCCGTGTACCAACAGAGATCCTCCCTCCCTATTGGCTACTCCTTCGCGGGCTTTCTGGACCGTGACTGCGCAGGCGCGAGCTCCCTGTAATCCTGGAGTACTCCTGCTTCTCGCGCATGCGCAACGCCCCTAACAATGGCGGCGCCCTGCTCCGCGAACCGGCGGAACCATACATCGCGATACCAGCCGCAACCTTAAGTGCTGCTCGCTCGCAATACAGAGGAAAAGGTAATACTGCAGGGGACCTGGCTACATATATATATATATCTATTTATTTTTTGATTATTGAAGCTCGGCTAACACGGTACCGATACCACTACATGTGTATATATATATATATATATATATATATATATATATATATATATATATATATATATATATATATATATATATATTCAGTGTTCGACAATCCTACACATTTACATGCCCGGGGCGGGTGGATTTAACCTCCGGGCAAGTAAATATTGGCCCAAGCAGCACACGTGTTTGTTTTTTTAAATTTCCCTGCTCGCGCTGAAATTTCCCTGCTCGCGTCAAAAAAAAAAAACTCCCCCTACCTGACAGCTGATTGGCGCGCGCTCCCAGGCTTTGTGGGCGCGCGGCCAGGCTCTATATGAGCCCGCCCCCAATGAGCGGCCATTCTTTTTTTTTTTTTTTTCCATGGAGGACACAGTAAGTATAATCTGTGCCTTACCCCCTGTTCCCGGCGCTCCCGCTGCCCGCAGTTATGGAGGTGGCAGCGTGGTAGCGGGGGTGTTCTCCTGTCCCCGGCACTCCCCCCGTCACAGTCCCTCTGGTTCCCGCTTCCCCCTGTCACCGCGTGACAGTCCGCGGGGCAGGAGATGGGAGCGGGGATGTCCCTCCGGTTCCCGCTTCCCCCTGTCACCGCGTGACAGCCCGCGGGGCAGGAGATGGGAGCGGGGATGTCCCTCCAGTTCCCGCTTCCCTCTGATCCCCCCCACTTGCCCGGTGCTCCCGCTGCCTGCATGGAGGTGGTAGCGGGGTGTTTCTTCCCCCCGCCGCTGTCCCCGGCGCTCCCGCTGTCTGCGCGGGAGGAGGGGGGGAGCGGGTGGTGGTGCTGGTCGCGGCCTTTCCTCTGTTCCGACCCCCCCCTCGTCTGTGTAGAGTGAGAGAGTGTGTGTGTGTGTGTATATGGGGGAGTGTGTGTGTATATGGGTGTGTGTGTGTGTGTGTGTGTATATGGTGTGTGTGTGTGTGTGTGTGTGTGTGTGTGTGTGTGTGTGTGTGTGTGTGTGTGTGTGTGTGTGTGTGTGTGTGTGTGTGTGTGTGTGTGTGTGTGTGTGTGTGTGTGTGTGTGTGTATATATATGGGGGTGGGGGTGTATATGGGTCTGTGTGTGTGTATGGGTGTGTGTGTGTGTGTATGGGTCTGTGTGTGTGTATGGGTGTGTGTGTGTGTGTATGGGTGTGTGTGTGTGTGTGTGTGTGTGTGTGTGTGTGTGTGTGTGTGTGTGTGTGTGTGTGTGTGTGTGTGTGTGTGTGTGTGTGTGTGTGACACCAGAGGTACCCCCCAATCAGTCACCCCACCCACCTAGTCAGTCAAAGTCACCCAGTCAGTCACCATCTCCTCACCCAGTTCCCCCCTATCAGTCAGTCCCCCCACCTAGTCAGTCAAAGTCACCCAGTCAGTCACCATCTCCTCACCCAGTTCCCCCCCATCAGTCAGTCCCCCCCCCCTATCTCCTCTCTCTCTCTCCTCTCTCTGTCTCTCCCCTCCCTGTCTCTCTCACCTCCCTGTCTCTCTCACCTCCCTGTCTCTCTCACCTCCCTGTCTCTCTCCTCTACACTCTCCCTGTCTCTCTCCTCTACACTCTCCCTGTCTCTCTCCTCTACACTCTCCCTGTCTCTCTCCTCTACACTCTCCCTGTCTCTCTCCTCTACACTCTCCCTGTCTCTCTCCTCTATACCTCTCTCTCTCTCCCCCACACTATCTCTGTCTCTCTCCCCCACAATCTCTCTGTCTCTCTCCCCCACACTCTGTCTGTCTCTCTCACCCACACTCTGTCTGTCTCTCACTCTGGATCTGGATATCTTATTTACCCTGTATATCTTAACTGTCCTATACTACACCGAAATAACTTATACTGCTTTCTTCCAGATCTGACTCAAGCTTCACACAGGAAACATCGGAACCCCCCCTAACCCAGAAGACAGGTAGGGAACACCTCCCCTCCAATGTATAAGATTGCTGGAATGAAGGTACCTGGACATTGAGGGACTGCGGATCAGGTAAGATCCCAGGCGGGATTGCTGCTTTAGATATTGTGAAGCGGAACCTTTTGACACCTCCAGCCATAAAACACATCCACACCGGGGGAAGGACCAGCACAGATAACATTCCAATAGACACTGTTTATAGTATAGCTTTTGCTTGCTTCATTCATTGTAACATCGCCGGAAGAAAAGATCAGTGTATCTCGAAAGCTCGCACAAATAAAAGCATTTCGTTAGCCACAGAACGGTATCATCTATTTATTTTTTGATTATTGAAGCTCGGCTAACACGGTACTGATACCACTACATGTATATATATATATATAGTCAGTGTTCGACAATCCTACACATTTACACGCCCGGGGCGGGTGGATTTAACCTCCGGGAAAGTAAATATTGGCCCAAGCAGCACACGTGTTTGTTTTTTTAAATTTCGCTGCTCGCGCTGAAATTTCCCTGCTCGCGCAAAAAAACAAAAACTCCCCCTACCTGACAGCTGATTGGCGCGCGCTCCCAGGCTTTGTGGGCGCGCGGCCAGGCTCTATATGAGCCCGCCCCCAATGAGCGGCCATTCTTTTTTTTTTTTTTTTCTATGGAGGACAAAGTAAGTATAATCTGTGCCTTACCCCCTGTTCCCGGCGCTCCCGCTGCCCGCAGTTATGGAGGTGGTAGCGTGGTAGCGGGGGTGTTCTCCTGTCCCTGGCACTCCCCCCGTCACAGTCCCTCTGGTTCCCGCTTCCCCCTGTCACCGCGTGACAGTCCGCGGGGCAGGAGATGGGAGCGGGGATGTCCCTCTGGTTCCCGCTTCCCTCTGTCACCGCGTGACAGTCCGCGGGGCAGGAGATGGGAGCGGGGATGTCCCTCTGGTTCCCGCTTCCCTCTGTCACCGCATGACAGCCCGCGGGGCAGGAGATGGGAGCGGGGATGTCCCTCCGGTTCCCGCTTCCCCCTGTCACCGCGTGACAGCCCGCGGGGCAGGAGATGGGAGCGGGGATGTCCCTCCGGTTCCCGCTTCCCCCTGTCACCGCGTGACAGCCCGCGGGGCAGGAGATGGGAGCGGGGATGTCCCTCCGGTTCCCGCTTCCCCCTGTCACCGCGTGACAGCCCGCGGGGCAGGAGATGGGAGCGGGGATGTCCCTCTGGTTCCCGCTTCCCTCTGTCACCGCATGACAGCCCGCGGGGCAGGAGATGGGAGCGGGGATGTCCCTCCGGTTCCCGCTTCCCCCTGTCACCGCGTGACAGCCCGCGGGGCAGGAGATGGGAGCGGGGATGTCCCTCTGGTTCCCGCTTCCCTCTGTCACCGCATGACAGCCCGCGGGGCAGGAGATGGGAGCGGGGATGTCCCTCCGGTTCCCGCTTCCCACTGTCACCGCGTGACAGTCCGCGGGGCAGGAGATGGGAGCGGGGATGTCCCTCTGGTTCCCGCTTCCCTCTGTCACCGCATGACAGCCCGCGGGGCAGGAGATGGGAGCGGGGATGTCCCTCCGGTTCCCGCTTCCCCCTGTCACCGCGTGACAGCCCGCGGGGCAGGAGATGGGAGCGGGGATGTCCCTCTGGTTCCCGCTTCCCTCTGTCACCGCATGACAGCCCGCGGGGCAGGAGATGGGAGCGGGGATGTCCCTCCAGTTCCCGCTTCCCTCTGATCCCCCCCACTTGCCCGGTGCTCCCGCTGCTCCCGCTGCCTGCATGGAGGTGGTAGAGGGGTGTTTCTTCCCCCCACCGCTGTCCCCAGCGCTCCCGCTGTCTGCGCGGGAGGAGGGGGGGAGCGGGTGGTGGTGCTGGTCGTGGCCTTTCCTCTGTTCCGACCCCCCCCTCGTCTGTGTAGAGTGAGAGAGTGTGTGTGTGTATATGGGGGAGTGTGTGTGTGTATATGGGAGTGTGTGTGTGTGTGTGTGTGTGTATATATGGGTGTGTGTGTGTGTGTGTGTGTGTGTGTGTGTGTGTGTGTGTATATGGGTGTGTGTGTGTGTGTGTGTGTGTGTGTGTGTGTGTGTGTGTGTGTGTGTGTGTGTGTGTGTGTGTGTGTGTGTGTGTGTGTGTGTGTGTGTGTGTGTGTGTGTGTGTATATGGGTCTGTGTGTGTATATGGGTCTGTGTGTGTATATGGGTCTGTGTGTGTGTGTGTGTGTGTATGGGTGTGTGTGTGTGTGTGTGTGTGTGTGTGTGTGTGTGTGTGTGTGTGTGTGTGTGTGTGTGTGTGTGTGTGTGTGTGTGTGTGTGTGTGTGACACCAGAGGTACCCCCCAATCAGTCACCCCACCCACCTAGTCAGTCAAAGTCACCCAGTCAGTCACCATCTCCTCACCCAGTTCCCCCCTATCAGTCAGTCCCCCCACCTAGTCAGTCAAAGTCACCCAGTCAGTCACCATCTCCTCACCCAGTTCCCCCCCATCAGTCAGTCCCCCCCCCCCCTATCTCCTCTCTCTCTCTCCTCTCTCTGTCTCTCCCCTCCCTGTCTCTCTCACCTCCCTGTCTCTCTCACCTCCCTGTCTCTCTCACCTCCCTGTCTCTCTCCTCTACACTCTCCCTGTCTCTCTCCTCTACACTCTCCCTGTCTCTCTCCTCTACACTCTCCCTGTCTCTCTCCTCTACACTCTCCCTGTCTCTCTCCTCTACACTCTCCCTGTCTCTCTCCTCTATACCTCTCTCTCTCTCCCCCACACTATCTCTGTCTCTCTCCCCCACAATCTCTCTGTCTCTCTCCCCCACACTCTGTCTGTCTCTCTCACCCACACTCTGTCTGTCTCTCACTCTGGATCTGGATATCTTATTTACCCTGTATATCTTAACTGTCCTATACTACACCGAAATAACTTATACTGCTTTCTTCCAGATCTGACTCAAGCTTCACACAGGAAACATCGGAACCCCCCCTAACCCAGAAGACAGGTAGGGAACACCTCCCCTCCAATGTATAAGATTGCTGGAATGAAGGTACCTGGACATTGAGGGACTGCGGATCAGGTAAGATCCCAGGCGGGATTGCTGCTTTAGATATTGTGAAGCGGAACCTTTTGACACCTCCAGCCATAAAACACATCCACACCGGGGAAGGACCAGCACAGATAACATTCCAATAGACACTGTTTATAGTATAGCTTTTGCTTGCTTCATTCATTGTAACATCGCCGGAAGAAAAGATCAGTGTATCTCGAAAGCTCGCACAAATAAAAGCATTTCGTTAGCCACAGAACGGTATCATCTATTTATTTTTTGATTATTGAAGCTCGGCTAACACGGTACTGATACCACTACATGTATATATATATATATAGTCAGTGTTCGACAATCCTACACATTTACACGCCCGGGGCGGGTGGATTTAACCTCCGGGAAAGTAAATATTGGCCCAAGCAGCACACGTGTTTGTTTTTTTAAATTTCGCTGCTCGCGCTGAAATTTCCCTGCTCGCGCAAAAAAACAAAAACTCCCCCTACCTGACAGCTGATTGGCGCGCGCTCCCAGGCTTTGTGGGCGCGCGGCCAGGCTCTATATGAGCCCGCCCCCAATGAGCGGCCATTCTTTTTTTTTTTTTTCTATGGAGGACAAAGTAAGTATAATCTGTGCCTTACCCCCTGTTCCCGGCGCTCCCGCTGCCCGCAGTTATGGAGGTGGTAGCGTGGTAGCGGGGGTGTTCTCCTGTCCCTGGCACTCCCCCCGTCACAGTCCCTCTGGTTCCCGCTTCCCCCTGTCACCGCGTGACAGTCCGCGGGGCAGGAGATGGGAGCGGGGATGTCCCTCTGGTTCCCGCTTCCCTCTGTCACCGCGTGACAGTCCGCGGGGCAGGAGATGGGAGCGGGGATGTCCCTCTGGTTCCCGCTTCCCTCTGTCACCGCATGACAGCCCGCGGGGCAGGAGATGGGAGCGGGGATGTCCCTCCGGTTCCCGCTTCCCCCTGTCACCGCGTGACAGCCCGCGGGGCAGGAGATGGGAGCGGGGATGTCCTCCGGTTCCCGCTTCCCCCTGTCACCGCGTGACAGCCCGCGGGGCAGGAGATGGGAGCGGGGATGTCCTCCGGTTCCCGCTTCCCCCTGTCACCGCGTGACAGCCCGCGGGGCAGGAGATGGGAGCGGGGATGTCCCTCTGGTTCCCGCTTCCCTCTGTCACCGCATGACAGCCCGCGGGGCAGGAGATGGGAGCGGGGATGTCCCTCCGGTTCCCGCTTCCCCCTGTCACCGCGTGACAGCCCGCGGGGCAGGAGATGGGAGCGGGGATGTCCCTCTGGTTCCCGCTTCCCTCTGTCACCGCATGACAGCCCGCGGGGCAGGAGATGGGAGCGGGGATGTCCCTCCGGTTCCCGCTTCCCACTGTCACCGCGTGACAGTCCGCGGGGCAGGAGATGGGAGCGGGGATGTCCCTCTGGTTCCCGCTTCCCTCTGTCACCGCATGACAGCCCGCGGGGCAGGAGATGGGAGCGGGGATGTCCCTCCGGTTCCCGCTTCCCCCTGTCACCGCGTGACAGCCCGCGGGGCAGGAGATGGGAGCGGGGATGTCCCTCTGGTTCCCGCTTCCCTCTGTCACCGCATGACAGCCCGCGGGGCAGGAGATGGGAGCGGGGATGTCCCTCAGTTCCCGCTTCCCTCTGATCCCCCCCACTTGCCCGGTGCTCCCGCTGCTCCCGCTGCCTGCATGGAGGTGGTAGAGGGGTGTTTCTTCCCCCCACCGCTGTCCCCAGCGCTCCCGCTGTCTGCGCGGGAGGAGGGGGGGAGCGGGTGGTGGTGCTGGTCGTGGCCTTTCCTCTGTTCCGACCCCCCCTCGTCTGTGTAGAGTGAGAGAGTGTGTGTGTGTATATGGGGGAGTGTGTGTGTGTATATGGGAGTGTGTGTGTGTGTGTGTGTGTATATATGGGTGTGTGTGTGTGTGTGTGTGTGTGTGTGTGTGTGTGTATATGGGTGTGTGTGTGTGTGTGTGTGTGTGTGTGTGTGTGTGTGTGTGTGTGTGTGTGTGTGTGTGTGTGTGTGTGTGTGTGTGTGTGTGTGTGTGTGTGTGTGTGTGTGTGTGTGTGTGTGTATATGGGTCTGTGTGTGTATATGGGTCTGTGTGTGTATATGGGTCTGTGTGTGTGTGTGTGTGTGTATGGGTGTGTGTGTGTGTGTGTGTGTGTGTGTGTGTGTGTGTGTGTGTGTGTGTGTGTGTGTGTGTGTGTGTGTGTGTGTGTGTGTGTGTGTGTGTGTGTGTGACACCAGAGGTACCCCCAATCAGTCACCCCACCCACCTAGTCAGTAAAAGTCACCCAGTCAGTCACCATCTCCTCACCCAGTTCCCTCCTATCAGTCAGTCCCCCCACCTAGTCAGTCAAAGTCACCCAGTCAGTCACCATCTCCTCACCCAGTCCCCCCCCCCCCATCAGTCAGCCCCCCCCCCCCTCTATCTCCTCTCTCTCTCTCTCCTCTCTCTGTCTCTCCCCTCCCTGTCTCTCTCCCCTCCCTGTCTCTCTCCCCTCCCTGTCTCTCTCCTCTACACTCTCCCTGTCTCTCTCCTCTACACTCTCCCTGTCTCTCTCCTCTACACTCTCCCTGTCTCTCTCCTCTACACTCTCCCTGTCTCTCTCCTCTACACTCTCCCTGTCTCTCTCCTTACACTCTCCCTGTCTCTCTCCTCTACACTCTCCCTGTCTCTCTCCTCTACACTCTCCCTGTCTCTCTCCTCTACACTCTCCCTGTCTCTCTCCTCTACACTCTCCCTGTCTCTCTCCTCTACACCTCTCTCTCTCTCTCCCCCACACTATCTCTGTCTCTCTCACCCACACTCTGTCTGTCTCTCACTCTGGATCTGGATATCTTATTTACCCTGTATATCTTAACTGTCTATACTACACCGAAATAATTTATACTGCTTTCTTCCAGATCTGACTCAAGCTTCACACAGGAAACATCGGAACCCCCCCTAACCCAGAAGACAGGTAGGGAACACCTCCCCTCCAATGTATAAGATTGCTGGAATGAAGGTACCTGGACATTGAGGGACTGCGGATCAGGTAAGATCCCAGGCGGGATTGCTGCTTTAGATATTGTGAAGCGGGGACGTCAAGACACTGGTTAAGGGATTCAGGAAACTAGTCATTCACACCTGGCTTTTATTTCTAGATCCGACACACACACACACACACACACACACACACACACACACACACACTAATTGTAGTATAATGTAATACAATAAATACATTTATGTTAAAACGCATGTTGTTCTGACTAGGAATTTATTAAATGTATTTTATTTATATATTTATTTTAAAGTGGGGTTGGGGGCGGGACTATGGGCGGGTTGGGGGCGGGACTAGGGGCGGATTGGGGCGGGACTAGGGCGGGGTTGGGGGCGGGACTAGGGGGCGAATAGATTTTTTGGTTGGGCGAGTAGATTTTTGGGTGATTTGTCGAACAATGTATATAGTCATCTTTTAGAGATATCTTTACTGTGGTTTAAAGAAACATCGGTGGATTTTGCAGACAGCTTCTCATTGGACTTTTTGAAACGTTAAAGTTTCCACGTAGACACTTGTAGCCTAGCTCAAGCCTCCGGCCGCTACTTCTTTTGCTGGCCTACCAGTGTAAGTCCTTTTAGGTGCAGGCAGTGGATGGGTTAATTCCTTCAGAAAGGCCTTGTGTGGTTTTGCAGCCTTAGAGACATGGATGTATCAAAGGTCGGGCCAAGCAAACAGTCAGAGAGTGTCAGCCTGAGGGGTGGATACTGATTGGCCACATACTGGATGTGATGGCCTATCAGCAGTGGTCGATAAATCACCCAAAAATCTACTCGCCGAACAAAAAAATCTACTCGCCCCCTAGCCCCACCCCCAGGCCTGCTTTTTAAAACAAAAATGAATAAATTCCTAGTAAGAACAACATCTGTTTTTGACAAAAGTTTATTTATTGTATTACATTATACTACAATTAGTCCTTGTTACGTGTGTGTACAGTATGTGTGTGTGTGTGTGTGTGTGTGTGTGTGTGTGTGTGTGTGTGTGTGTGTGTGTGTGTGTGTGTGTGTGTGTGTGTGTGTGTGTGTGTGTGTGTAAATGTCAGATTTAGAAATAAAAAGCCAGGTGTGAATGACTAGTTTCCTGAACCCCTTAACCAGTGCCTGGACGACCCCGCTTCACAATATCTAAAGCAGCAATCCCGCCTGGGATCTTACCTGATCCGCAGTCCCCCAATGTCCAGGTACCCTCATTCCCGCAATGTTATAAGTTGGAGGGGATGTGTTCCCTACCTGTCTTCTGGGTTAGGGGGGGTTCCGATGTCTTCCGTGTGAAGCTCGAGAGTCAGATCTGGAAGAAAGCAGTGTAGGTTATTTCAGTGTAGGTATAGGGCAGTTAAGATATATAGG